>NC_053156.1:160166153-160466730 GCF_016835505.1 Polypterus senegalus | reverse complement strand
TTCTAAGCACCAAAACGAAACTCATTCTGGAAAGAGATTGGGATAACCATGAATGATGACTTCCACAGTAATATTATCTGCTAGCTTTCTGGTTATTTTTCTCTGGAAAATTTAACCTGTAAGCATTTTTCAGGCTGCCATTGCACTTCATGATGCTTATGAAGACATTGTCTGAAAAAAATAAAGGTGAATTTGCTCACATATGAAGTATTTCACATTGATATGTTAATGGTCATCACAGAGGGTAAGATCATGCAAAAGAAGGAGTTGACACATAATGTAAAAACATCTACTTGTTTCAAAAATCAGGTTCATTTTATGTATGAACTTCTCCATGATACTCAATTTAACAAAGCACCTTCTTTTTAACATGTTTAAAAATGTAAAATAAAAAGATATAAAGAGAACTGGGTTCTTAACCTAGGAGACCCCATTTAATGAAGGAAGAGTGTGGCAGGAAAACGAAGAGTAAATGAGAAGATGTGTAAGTCCCCTGAAAGCAGTTCTTGAACAGCAGAGTTAGATACATTCCCTATTACAGACATGGTCAAAATAACAATGAGTTTGTGTGGTCTTCTTCTTGGATGGAGCGGAAATATAAAGAGGTGGCTTTAAGTGACACAAGTTATTTTCAGGTGGAACTTGGCCTAAGAACATGAACAGAAACAGAAACTGTTACTATAAACAGTGTAACCTTCTCTCCGCTCCCCAAGGTGCTCACTTAAATCAGTTCCTATAAAACACCCATTATTACCACATGTTAGAAAAATGGCATATTTACTGTATATCTTCTACTTGTAAGGTTATTATACTGTGTTCATATGGTACTTTTAAATAGGTAGAAGAGGAACATTAGTAGACCAGAATCTATAAAAATTATACCATGGCCGTGGTGGGAGACTACTACAAATGTATTTTAGGAAAATAGTGTTTATTTCATGGGAAAGATTAATAACACAATAATGTATAATATAGGGTGATCAGGGATGAAAACACCTGAGCCCAGCTACTGTAGCTACTTTGATTTTTGTCCATACACACTTATATACACTTTAAAAGAGGAGATCATCAAAGATAAAGCTGTAGCATCATGTTGGTGACTCTGTATAACTGAAGGTTTTGGAAGCAAAAAGTCAGGCAACAATTGTGGATATGTCTTCCCAGACACAAATTCAAGCTTGAACTGGAAACAAGATGGACGGTTTTTGGGTTATGTGGTCATGTGGCAGGAGGGGCAGGTCCAGACAGATGAACAATGGAAGTGACATCCGCAATGGAGTGTTTGTCAATCTTCCGTTCTGCAGAAGGAAGAGAAGAGAAGGCCTCAGAACATAGCACCAACCCCTGGTTCGGTGGATCATTAGATAGATAGATATTACTATCACCAAAGCCCTTAAGTGGGTGGCACTGTGGAGCAGTGGTAGCACTGCTACCTTGCAGTAAGGAGAACTGGGTTTGCTTCCCTGGTCCTTCCTGCGTGGAGTTTGCATGTTCTTCCCGTGTCTGCATGGGTTTCCTCTGGGTGCTCTGGTTTCCTCCCACAGTCCAAAGACATGTGGGTTAGGTGCATTGGTGATCCTAAATTGTCCCTAGTGTGTGCTTGGTGTGTGGGTGTGCGTGTGTGTGTGTCCTGCAGTGGGCTGGTGCCCTGCCCAGGATTTGTTCCTGCCTTGCTTCCTGTGCTGGCTTGGATTGGCTCCAGCATACCCCAGTGACTCGGTGTTAGAATGTAGCGGGTTGGATAATGACTGACTGACAAAGCCATTAGCTGTTTCCGATGTGTGTGACAATATACATACATTCTCAAACCTGCTTAATCTGATTCAGTGTTTTGGGGATCATAGTGTACATTAGCAACACAGGTCACAATGTGAGAAACACCAATTGCAAGATACACACCCACACTGGGATCAACTTAGACTCATCATTTTACCTAACCTACACCAGAGTTCCTCAGGAAAACCCACATATACATATGCAGGGAGAAGACGCAGACACCACATGGACAATGACCAAATGCAGAATTCTGACCTAGGACTCTGAATCCACAAAGCAGAAGCACTAAACGCTGTAACACCAAGCTGCCTCAAGTTTAACGTGCCTGCCTATAAAGTGAAGAGGCTGATCTGTACCTCACTTTAACAGGATCATTTTTTTTCCTCTTCCAATCTTTTACATGGGCAATTCCACTCCAATAAAGAAGATTTACATTACATTTTTATATGTGAATATGTGACCAGAATTACAAGGTCTACTCCATTTTCCTAAGTAACCTCATTCATTTTTTGTTGCTGTCCTTCCCATGTGCAACTCTGAGATTATCTTTACTGGAAAACTAGCCTAGTTATCAGGTTACTTTATCTTTCCTTAAGTATTTTTTTTTCTCAATGTTGTGCATACCAACTGCTAGCTCAGTGCTTCCCTTATGACTTAGGAATCAATACTACTTTCAAGTAATCAACAAACCCATCTGTTCACCGTTTCAAATGTAAATAACTTTATAACCATGCCTGATGAGATATTGATGTACAAGTTAAGGCTCTCATTTTTTCTCCTAGATTCAGTATATAATTAATATATCTGTTTATGTACACACAATGAATTAAAATTGATTCACTGTTTTTCTAATTTTTAATACAGTTTGTCACAGTAGGCCAGAATGACTCAAAATACACTCACTTTACAGTTTTTCACTCAATGCTTACTTCTTAATTAAATTTTTTTTTTATCTAAAACTTATTTTTTTACCTTGTCCCTTATGGGTAATGAATAAAAAACTTTCAAGACATCATGGACAAGTCAATGTCTAAGTAGCCTTTTTCATTTTGACATTATACATAATTTAGCTTTTATACCCTGTGACATAATTTACCATAACATTTGCCCATTCTGCATTTCTCATGTTTTTATAATTTACTTGAAGATTCAGCTGTTAAAGATAAAATGCTAAATACACTAAATACTCATGTTTTAATAGAATGTGTCCTCCTTTTGTAAAATAAAAAGGTAGAAGATTATATTATCCTGTTATGTTATTCTAGTACTAGCTGTGCTACAAGCCTAAGAAGGGTTGAAATCTATGCAGTGCACCATCTATTGGAATTTTTTTTGTAATGATTGTAGTAGGACGGCACAGTGGTGCAGTGGTAGCGCTGCTGCCTCGCAGTTAGGAGACCCGGGTTCGCTTCCTGCGTGGAGTTTGCATGTTCTCCCCGTGTCTGCGTGGGTTTCCTCCGGGCGCTCTGGTTTCCTCCCATAGTCTAAAGACATGCAGGTTAGGTGGATTGGCGATTCTAAATTGGCCCTAGTGTGTGTTTGTGTGTGTCCTGCGATGGGTTGGCACCCTGCCCAGGATTGGTTCCTGCCCTGTGTTGGCTGGGATTGGCTCTAGCAGACCCCCGTGACCCTGTGTTCGGATTTAGCGGGTTAGAAAATGGATGGATGGATGATTGTAGTAATAAAATCCATTGTATTTGTCATTCCAACAGAGGGGACATTACAAACATTTGTAGTAATAAAATGCATCACTACCAAAGTTTGTGTTGTGTCATCTATTGGAATGACAAGTACAATTAATTTTAGTACTACAAATATTTGTGATATCCCATCTATTGGAATGACAGAGACATACCAGCCAGATAGACATACAGGTACACAGACACACAATGACTAGACTTTCTATTTAGGTGGACTTACTGGTGACATCTGCAATCTCAGAGCTCCTGGAAATTGGATTGCATATCTTAGCTGAGGCACTGTGTTTGTAGAGTGTACATTTTTATTAGGAGAAGTTCTCTTAGTTTATTCCAGTTTGGGTAAGTCCCACATATACCTGTATAGTTACACCGGCCAGAACAGAACCACGGTCCTCCAGACTGCAAGACAGCAATGCTAACCACCCTGCCACCAAAAATGATTTCTTCTACCAGTGAAGTTGATTAACTCCAAAAACTAGTAAGGAATAAAAGATACAATAGCTTCTTGAAACTCAGCATAGTATAAAGTAAGAGGTCACTTCACTGTGATCTGTGAGGCCAAGTGCCGAAACAGGGGTGGCATGCTAGTCAAAGGTTGTTTGTCTGCCCACAAGGCAATGGATTCAGAAATCAATCTCTTGACAACTAAAGAAACAGAACAACTCATTTTTAAATCAAAACATCATTACTACAGTATGAACATGGAGAGAATGCTAATAAGATCTTAGCTCAACATATCCACAAGCAAGAAGTTCGCAATGCAATCCCAGCAATCACCAACACATACGGAGACAAAATAATTGACTATAAAAATATAATGCACACATTTAGAGACTACTATAAATCCTTATATTCTACTGAGTTTAAAGATGACAAGACACAGTCTAATGTATTTCTGGATGCATTACAGATACCACAAGTAGATACTCTCAGTACAGAGGAATTGGATAAACCTCTGGCGCTATCAGAATTACTAGATGCTATAAAGTCACTTCAAAGTGGGAAAGCAGCAGGCCCCCAATGGTTACCCTGCCGAATTTTATAAGAAGTTATCCACTCAGCTAGCTCCCCTCTTATTAGCAACATTTACAGAAGCTAGAGACAATCAAATTCAACCTCAAACTTTTTGCCAAGCATTAATCACCATCTTTCCTCAACAAAATAAGGACTTATTACAATGTGCATCATATAGACTAGTTTCACTTCTGAATAATGATTTTAAGATACTGTACTCTCCAATGTCCTAGCTGGAATGATTGAGAAAATGCTGCCTTTGGTAATATCACAAGATCAAACTGGATTTATTAAAGGCTGACACTTAGCTTCCAATCGTCAACGCCTGTTTAATATAATATATTCACCCAGAAAGTCAAACACCCCAGAGATATTATTATCGTTGGATACAGAAAAAGCATTTGACATGATTGAATGGAACTACCTTTTCATTACATTGGGGAAACTTGGGTTTGGCCCAAACATTTGTGCATGGATCAAATTACTGTATACCAATCCAGAAGCTTCAGTTTGTATTAACAATATTAATTCAGAGTACTTTAAACTAGAATGTGGAACCAGACAAGGATGCCCCTTGACACCACTGCTTTTTGCAATTGTCATTGAGCCACTGGCAGTTCACTATAGAAATGCTTATGAGATAAAGGGGATTATCAGAGAAGAACTTGAACAGAAAATTTCTCTATATGCAGATGATATGGTACTGTATATATCAGATCCACAAAATACTGTGCCTGCAGTCCTAACAGCAGTCACAGAATTTCAAAAGATTTCTGGTCTCAAAATTAATTTGACTAAAAGTGTGCTCTTTCAAGTGAATTCTCAAGCACACAATGTTAGATTGGACACCATCCCTTTTATCATCACAGATCAGTTTAAACTCTTAGGGGTAAACTTTACAAGTAGACATAAAGCTCTCTATCAACAAAATTTCGCCATCTGTATGGAAAAAATGAAGCAAGACTTTTACACAGTAGATGGTCAAACCTTCATCTCACTTTAGCTGGAAGAATTAACATTGTTAAGATGAATATCCTTCCTAAGCTTCTCTTTTTATTTCAAAACATTCAATATACATCAATAAATCATTTTTTAAGAAATTAGATTCAACCATAACCTTGTTTATTTGGAATTCAAAACATCCACATATCCAAAGAGTGACCCTACAAAGACCTAAGGCAGAAGGTGGTATGGCTCTACCTAACTTTCAATTTTATTACTGCGCAGCAAATATACCAGCTATTAAAACCTGGATATGGATACAAATAGACGAACATACACAGGCTTGGTCCGCAATAGAAATAAAATCCTGCAGTACATCTTTACATTCCTTGCTTTGTACCCCTATAAATGCAAGTTATTGCCAATATACTCACAACCCAATTGTGCTTCACTCACTCAAAATATGGAATCAGTGTAGGAAGCATTTTAAGATAAAGAAGCTTTTTATATGTGGCACCTATGCACGAGAACCACATTTTTCCACCCTCTCAAACATATGTAGTTTTTAATGTCTGGAAAACATTTGGGATTAAATCACATAGAGATCTGTACATAGACAATGTCTTTGCATCCTACGAACAATTACATTCCAAATTTAACTTTCCAGCAACACATTTCTTTCACTACCTTCAAATCAGAAATTGTGTTAAACAGAACCTGCCCAATTTTCCTCACCTCCCACTCACCTCTATGCCGGAAATATTATTGATCAGTCTTGAGGAATCAGACAGTATTTCTGCAATATATAAAACCATTTTACAGTCACTCCCTTTCAAAGATCCAAGAGGACAGTGGGAAAAGGATCTCTCACTCAGTATCTCAGAAAAGGAGTGGAAGGTAGCAATGCAGAGAATTCACTCGAGCTCCATATGTGCAAAGCATACAATTATCCATCCATCCATCCATCCTCTTCCGCTTATCCGAGGTCGGGTCGCGGGGGTAGCAACTTAAGCAGAGAGGCCCAGACTTCCCTCTCCCCCCACTTCTTCCAGCTCTTCCGGAGAATCCCAAGGCGTTCCCAGGCCAGCCGGGAGACATAGTCCCTCCAGCGTGTCCTGGGTCTTCCCCGGGGCCTCCTCCCGGTTGGACGTGCCCGGAACACCTCACCAGGGAGGCGTCCAGGAGGCATCCTGATCAGATGCCCGAGCCACCTCATCTGACTCCTCTCGATGCGGAGGAGCAGCGGCTCTACTCTGCAAAAGCAGTGACCCAATCCTGAGTCCACCAAACCGGACCCCTTCAACACCCTGGCTGCGCCTAGAAATTCTGTCCATAAAAGTTATGAACAGAATCGGTGACAAAGGGCAGCCCTGGCGGAGTCCAACTCTCACTGGAAACGGGCTCGACTTACTGCCGGCAATGCGGACCAAGCTCTGACACCGGTTGTACAGAGACCGAACAGCTCTTATCAGGGGGCCCGGTACCCCATACTCCTGGAGCATCCCCCACAGGATTCCCTGAGGGACATGGTCAAATGCCTTTTCCAAGTCCACAAAACACATGTAGACCGGTCGGGCAAACTCCCATGCACCCTCCAGGACTCTGCTCAGGGTGAAGAGCTGGTCCACTGTTCGCGCCAGGACGAAAACCACACTGTTCCTCCTGAATCCGAGGTTCGACTATCCGACGGACCCTCCTCTCCAGAACCCCCGAATAGACTTTTCCAGGGAGGCTGAGGAGTGTGATCCCTCTATAGTTGGAACACACCCTCCGGTCCCCCTTTTTAAAGAGGGGGACCACCACCCCGTCTGCCAATCCAGAGGCACTGTCCCCGATGTCCATGAGATGTTGCAGAGACGTGTCAACCAAGACAGTCCTACAACATCCAGAGCCTTAAGGAACTCCGGCGTATCTCATCCACCCCGGGGCCCTGCCACCAAGGAGTTTTTTGACCACCTCGGTGACTTCAGTCCCAGAGATGGGAGGGCCCACCTCAGAGTCCCCAGGCTCTGCTTCCTCATTGGAAGGCATGTTAGTGGGATTGAGGAGGTCTTCGAAGTACTCCTCCCACCGACCCACAACGTCCCGAGTCGAGGTCAGCAGCGCACCATCCCCACCATATACAGTGTTGACACTGCACTGCTTCCCTCCTGAGACACCGGACGGTGGACCAGAATCTCCTCGAAGCCGTCCGAAAGTCATTCTCCATGGCCTCTCCAAACTCCTCCCATGTCCGAGTTTTTGCCTCAGCAACAAGCGAAGCCGCGTTCCGCTTGGCCTGCCGGTACCTATCAGCTGCCTCCAGAGACTAACAGGACAAAAAAGTCCTATAGGACTCCTTCTTCAGCTTGACGGCATCCCTCACTGCCGGTGTCCACCAACTGGTTCGGGGAGTGCCGCCACGACAGGCACCAACCACCTTGCGGACACAGCTCCGGACAGCCGCCTCGACAATAGAGGCACGGAACATGGCCCATTCGGACTCCATGTCCCCCACCTCCCTCGGGACGTGGTTGAAGTTCTGCCGGAGAAACTGAAACTGGCATACAATTATTCAACTCAAAATTATATGTCGAGCACATCTGTCTCGCTTAAAATTGTCCAAAATGTTTCTAGGGCAAATCCAACCTGCGAACATTGCAATCAAGTTTCAGCTTCATTGGACCACATGTTTTGGGCCTGCACCAAATTAACATCATTTTGGACCAAAATCTTTAAATGCCTATCAGACAGCCTCCTAATCCACTAACAGCTGTGTTTGGGGTACTCCCAGATGGGCTTAAAGTGGTAAAGGAGAAACAAACTGTAATTGCCTTTACTACACTATTGGAACATGGAATGAAATGGAAGAATCCTAACTCTCCTCTTTTAAGTCATTGGGTAACTGATGTTATATACTATTTGAAACTGGAAAAAATAAAATTTGCACTTAGAGGATCTGTGAAGAAATTTTGCAAAACCTAGCAGGATCTAATCAATAACATTTTAGAATAAGCTTTTAAAAAACAGGGAGGAAGTAGATTCTCTCCCTTTTTTTTCTTCTCCATTTATCTTTATTCACGTATTAATTCAACTATTTACTTATTTTTACTAGCCTTAAGTTTTACTCTGCTGGCCGAGCTCTCTTTCTTAGGGGTGGGGGTTGATTTGTTTTTGATCCTATTTTTGTAAAAATTAATTTATTTGTATGGAATGTGGTGTGATTTAAATAAGATTAATAAAATAAAAAAAATAAATGGCACTGTCCTTCAGATGAGTCATAAAAATGGGCATCTTTCAAAAAGAGTAGGGTTTATCCCAATATCTTAGCTGAATTTTCCATTGTGGCCTTGTCCATTCTGGCACCCTGCTAGTGAGGAGCAGGTTACACTGACATCACATGATCGGCCCAGGTTGTTTTGAGGTTTTAATACAGTAAATATTTCATTTTGTCATGATTACTGCTTCTCTTACTTTTGAAAGGGAATTTGTGTTTTGAAGTAAATGGAGATTCTGAGAATGAATATTAAACCCTGTCTAAGAGGGGCAGTGGGGCATGGATGCCAAAAGGAGTTGCATTGCATCATTGTGGACTTTAAGAAAGAATATGACAGGGTGCTTAGAGAGGAGTTGTGGTATTCTATGAGGAAGTCAGGAGTGGATATGTACAAGGGAAGTGTGACAGTGGTGAGATCTACAGTAGGAGTGACAGAAGCATTCCATGTTTTGATCCCTTCTTCTTTTAGATGTGTGCCTTTTTTGTTATATTTGTATTTTGCTTTCTTCCTGTTTTTGTTCCAAGCTCTGCTCAATAATCTTCTACTTTTTTCACAACATATGTTGCTGCACTGCGGTGGGCTGGCACCCTGCCCGGGGTTTGTTTCCTGCCTTGCACCCTGTGTTGGCTGGGATTGGCTCCAGCAGGTCCCCGTGTCCCTGTAATTAGGATATAGCGGGTTGGATAATGAATGAATGGATGGATATGTTGCTGCTATTGCTTATGCTTCAAAAGGGTGTGCAATTCAGCATCCCATAATTTTGCTGCAAACTGCAAAAATCTTGAAGATTGTTTCACTAGCTTTCTCACACGTGGTAGATGGTGCTATCAGGGAAACTTCTGTATTAAGATACTGTAGCATGCGGCTGGGGGTGGAGCCCAGCCGGGATGCCCAGGAGGACCGGAGGAGGGCTTGTGCCTCCTCCAGACCACGAGGGTGCGACACCCTGTTTGGGTTGGGGACATGGGTAGAGGGCATGGAAGCCCAACCCTGTAGGGGCCCGTGGCCACCGCCAGGCAGCGCCCTGGTGCCTGGAGAACCCTGGACCTCAGCACTTCCGCCAGACCAGGAAGTGCTGGGGGAACACCCGGAGGGCTTCCGGGTGCGCAGCCGGCACTTCCGCCACATGGGGGTGTGTCCGCGGGGGATAGCCGGGAAGCAGCTGAAGCCCATCCGGGTTGGGATAAAAGGGGCCGCCTCCATCCGTTCATTATCAAGAGTCAGGTGGAAGAGGACAGAGCTCGAGGAGAGGAGTGGAGGCGGCCAGAAAGGCAATTTGTGACTGTGAGGTCTGGACTTTAGGGGATCGGTGCTGGAAGCACTGGGTTTGTGCACTAAACTTTGTAAATAGCGTATATAATAAAATTAGTGTGTTGGGTGAGAAACCGTTGTCCGCCTGTCTGTGTCCGGGTCCAGTTCCACAATACTTTGTGGTAATATTTTTGTTAGTAATTAAATTCTTTTGATAAGGACATCAAACTTATCTCTTTATTGCAACACAAGCCACAAAATATAACTTCCTTAACCTTTTACTTTCAGTAATTTGTAGATGAACTTATTTCACTTTATAGGAAAAATGATTTTTCGTCTGTAAGACTGTCAGATTTATATGCACCTCTAAGACCTAGCTAACCCTCAGGTTCACATTGACTGTAATCACACTTTCTTCAGAATTTGCTTCAAGTGAGATCACAACTTAAATGAAGTTGTTGGTCATCTGCATTACTGATGTTATTAAGTTCACTCCCAACGAGAGTTCCTGTATTGTATTGTTTCGATCATTCATTTTTTACAATATTCTAATGGACCTTGATAGCTAGCTATATTATGTATAATTTTTATCAGTATGTGCTATAACAAATCTCTCAATAACCTGTGTCGCATGATCAATCTTACTGAAAATAAATCGAAGATAAGAGGGGCAGCACAGTGACGCAGTGGGAGTGTTGCTGCCTCACAGTAAGGAGACCTGGATTCACTTCCTGGGTCCTCCCTACGTGGAGTTTGCATGTTCTCCCCGTGTCTGCATGGGTTTCCTCCCACAATCCAAAGACATGCAGGTTAGATGCATTGGTGATCCTAAATTGTTCCAAGTGTGTACTTGGTGTGTGTGTGTGTGTGTTAAAAAAAAAAAGCAAAGATAACAATGACAGGTCAACCATCAATAACCAACATTATTTTCAATTGTGTACACAAAGGAGTAGTGGTCAGACCTAAAGACTTCTAGGATCAAGCTGGTATCTAGTTCTAACAAAGAAGCTAAAAAACTGCTTTTTCCAAATGGCAGATAAGAATTTTTATTATTAAAGAACGCTTGATTGTGACACCTTCTGATCATAAATTGCAATTTTCTAGGTTTCTAAACTGGATTGATGGAAAAATAGTTTTTTTTGTTTGTAATGTTTTACAGTGCTACTATATATTCTATGAAGCTCTAGAATAATTGTACAGAGGCGCAAGACATGCATCACAAGAATATACGATTAGTCTGTCCTTTTTTTCTCCATGGGTCAGGTGAACCAGACATTTTATAATGTCTATCCAGTCCAGATAGTCTAAACTAGTATAATTATAAGTAGTTGTATCATTTACCCAAGAAGGTCCAGTAAAAAAAGGACATGACTGGGATTTGATTTTCACAGGAAGGGGCATGTCCATCTATGGGTCCGTGGCAGTGTATAGGCATTAAATAGGGGTGTACATGTGTGCAGTAGTGTAGTTGAGTGGCCCCAATGTGTTGATAAGGAAATTGGCTGACCGCACATTCACTTGCAGATGCAGTCATCCCAGCCTGTTCCCTCATTAGCACTCTGTCGATTGTAATCAAGGTATCTACACCCACATTAATATAAAAAGAACCTGAGGAGGATAGTCAGGACGAACAAGAAATGAAAAGAAAGTAAAGAAGGTGAAAAGGAAATGACAGAAGATTCAGGATTGTGGCTAGGTTGGTGCTGCTATGGAGAAGAGGCAAGTTTTGGGAAATGTTGCCCCAAGCACAGCAGTAGATTTCCAGGGTAGAGTCTCTCCTGCTAAGCATCCAAGAACAACCAACTATTCTGGTAGATCTCGAAAACACTGAACCAGGTAAAAGTGTTGGCTATGCCTCTCGGAAGATGTCTCCTCTTGATGTGGAGACTAAAAAGTGTGATCAGAGGAAATATCAGTTCTAGAAGGAAGCACAGAGGCCCTTGTGTAATTTTAAAGTACAATTCCTCACTATGGTTTTAACATTCTGATATTTATTTATTTATTATTGTAACTTTTAACGTCGACCAATGCACTGTTTTTTTATTGGGGATTATTTATACAGAGAGTATGTTGCCAGGGGGCTTATCCAGTGAAAGGCAAGCCAGCAAGTGCAAGTGCATCTCACAAAGTAGAAGAAAGAGGCAGTGCAGCTGCAGAGAGTTTTGAAGATGGACGTGATACAAGTGTCTATTCTGCAGAAATCATTAACAGTGTGGGAGCTTGTACAACCAGACACAAGACATATACTCTTGTCACATTACAAGGAGTTCCATGCAGGATGGAAGTGGACTCAGGATGTGTGTATTCCTTAATCTCAGAGGAGACCTACCACACATTATGGACAATGAATGCTCCTCCTATTGTACCCTATGATATTCAAATTGTGGATTATGACAAACAAAATGTTACCGTGTTGGGTTTCTGCTCAGTCAAGGTACATTATAGGAAAGACAGGGACTATTTACATCTTATTATTGTTAAGGGACAAAAGGTCAGTCTACTTGGTGGAGAGTGGTGTAAACCCTTAGGTATTCAGTTAACAGGAATACATAGCCTTGCCACAGACCCAATACAGTCAGTCCTGAAAGATTTTAGTTGTTTGTTTGAAGAGGGTTTGGGCAAATTTAAGGGTGCACCAGTTGTTTTTCAGTTGGACCCCAATGCAGCACCCATATGTTTAAAACCAAGACCTGTTGCTTTTGCTCTTCGCCCCAAAATAGAAATAGTGCCCAACAGTCTAGTGAAACAGGGTGCACTAGTTTCAGTAACTCATCCCATTTGGGTCACTCCTATTGTTCATGTATTAAAACCAAATGGTTAGGTTTCGAATATGTACTGATTACAAATCCACAATTAATAAGGCATTACAGGAGCATCCAAACCAGATAACATCCATCAATCAAATATTTACTACATTAGCAAGAGGAAGAGTTTTTTGCAAAACTAGACCTGGCACAAGCGTATCAACAATTTCCAGTGGATGATGCAGCTGCTGATGCACAGACCATAATTACTCACAAAGGTGCATTCAGAGTTAATCGCCTGCAGTATGGGGTTTGTACTACTCCTGGGATTTTTCAGAAATTGATGGACGACCTCTTTTCAGGCTTCCCGGGAGTGGTTCCTTATTTTGATGATATTTTAATTGGAGCAGAGACTGTGCAAGCCTTAGCTGAAAAGTTGTATTTAGTACTACAACAATTTGCAGATGTAGGCTTGAGGCTAAAAAAAGACAAATGTGTGTTTGGTGTGCCAAGTGTAGAGTTCCTAGGGTTCAGAGATGATGCTGAAGGAATTCAACCAACTACCACAAAAGTTAAAGCAATCCATGAGGCTTAAACACCAAGTAATAAACAGGAGCTGCAAGCATTTCTGGGACTGCTAAACCTTTATCATTCATTTCTAAAAGATAAGGCTACTGTGGCAGAGCCACTTCACAGACTGTTGGATAAAAATGCCATTTGGAAATGGTCTGACATCCATTAGAGAGCTTTCAATGAAGTAAAAAAGTTGCTATTATCAGGTAGTATTTTAGTACATTATGACTTGGAGAAACCACTTGCTGTCACCTGTGATGCTTCCCCTTTTGGAGTAGGAGCTGTTCTGAGTCACAAAGTAAGTGGTGGATTTGAAGCTCCAATTGCATATTACTCGAGGACTATGACCTATACAGAAAGAAATTATTCACAAATTGATAAATTGGGTATCATTGCAGGAGTTAAAAAATTTCATGAGTCGGAGTTTTACAATCATCACAGACCACAAACCATTATTGGGGCTGTTTAAAGGAAATGGGCTTACGCCACAAATAATTTCACCTCTCCTGCTCAGGTGGTCATTACTGTTAAATGCATATGACTATGAACTTCAGTATTGCCCAGGAAAAGAAATTACTAATGCGGATGCATTAAGCCGTTTACGCCTCAGGACCCCAGAATTTGAAATTCCTCCAGTATCAGAAGTTCTTATGCTGTAATCTATCTCCAGACCAGCCTTGCAGGTATCTGATATTGCATGACGACAGCAAATCCAGTGTTAGCCCGTGTATTGAACTGGGTGTGGAAGGGGTGGCCGAGGGAAAAATTAGGGGAGGACTTCAAGCCATTTGAAAGGTGTCAGCATGAGCTCTCTTCATACAGGAGACGTCTTCTATGGGGAAAGAGAGTAATAATTCCACAGAAGGCACAAACCTTAGTGCTCGCTGCTCTACATTAATGTCATCCTGGTATGGTAAATATGAAGGCTCTTGCCAGAAGCTATGTGTGATTGCCTAAAATGGATGAACAAATAGAACGATTGGTAGCTAGCTATACGTCATGTCAAACTACATGGCATGCCCCAGCCAAAACTGTTAGTCAGCCATGGGAGGTAACCAAGAACCCATGGTCTCGACTGCACATTGATTTTGCTGGACATTATCAAGGACAAACCTTTTTTCTCGTTGTTGATTACTTCTCAAAGTGGTTAGAGGTTAGCCCTGTTTTTGCAGCAACAACAGCTGCTGTCATTCAAATATTGAGAAAGTTGTTCACCATTTCCGGATACAATTGTGTCTGATAATGGTGCACAGTTTACTTCGGATACGTTCCAGGCATTCTTGGGACGTAATCTCATAAATCATATCAAGACAGCTCCATTTCACCCATCGTCAAACGGCCAAGCTGAACGCATGGTGCAAACTACTTAAGACACATTTAAAAGAATTGTGGTCGGAGACTGGTATCTTAGACTGTCAAAGTTCCTGCTGCAACAGCATGTAACTCCATGTTCCAGTATGGGATACAGTCCAGCAGAACTATTGATGAACAGGAAACTTAAAACATGCTTAGATCATCTCCACTCAGATCTAGCGTCAGATTTACAAAGAAAGAAGGAGTCGCAATTTTGTAAAGTTACACACAGTCCAACAAGGCAGTTTAAAGCAGGGGATAGTGTATATGCAAGAAATTATGCAACAGGGCCACAGTGGATGCCAGCAATGGTAGTGACAGCTATGGGGTCAGTAACTTATGAGGTTAAAACAGATGATGGCTGAATAATTATGAGACACATCGACCAACTGAGAGCTACATGGAAAATCATGAGGAGCACAATAACATACAGCCAGCTACGCCCCAACAATCAGCTGATGATAATTCCATGACACCTGGTCAGATTCAGGAGGAGCCCGCTGAAGTTACTCCAAACGAGGGCCTGTCAGATGTTGAACTGGAGCGTCCTAAAAGAATAACTCGCTAGCCAGCCTACCTATCTAAAGGATAGTTCATACCATTAGAAGGTACTATTTGTTTTATGAATAATTCCAATAAGCTTTATTTCTCTTGATTTATGTGCTTGTTGATTATTGCACGTTCGGCGCAATTTATAATATACAGAGTTCAGAAAAATAAACCAATTGTTTTCCAGGATATTTATCAGAGTGGAACTCACTTCAATACATAATACAGTGGAACCTCGGTTCACGACCATAATTCGTTCCAAAACTGTGGTCATAAACCGATTTGGTCATGAACCAAAGCAATTTCCCACATAGGATTGTATGTAAATACAATTAATCCATTCCAGACCGTACGAACTGTATGTAAATATATTTTTTTGAAGATTTTTAAGCACAAATATAGTTAATTACACCATAGAATGCACAGTTAATAGTAAACTAATGTAAAAACATTGAATAACACAGAAAATCTTGAACAACAGAAAACTAACATTGCAAGAGTTCGCGCTATAGCCTTACAACCTGATCACTGTAAACACTTTTTTTAATGAGTTTTAAGCACAGGGGAAAAAAGGAACATTTGAACAAATCCAAACTTTATTTAAAAGCAAACCATAAGCAACCAAGAAAGTAACATTGCACGATTTCACGCTAATAGCCTTACAGCCCGATCGCTGTAAACACTTATTTTAAAATGAGTTTTAAGCAGAAGGGAAAAAAGGAACATTTGAAAAATCTGTAATTTAATAAATCACCAAGAAAATTAACATTGCAACAAATCATGCTACGAACCACTCGCTGTAAACACTTTTTTAATGAGTTTTAAGCACAGGGAAAAAAAACTAACATTTGAAAAAAGAGAAAAGTAACATTGCAACAATTCACGCTACAAACTGAAAAATTAACATTTGAAAAATCCGTAATACAAAAACTAACCATAAACCACCAAGAAAACTAATCTTGCATGATTCGAGTTCTGGCATGAAGTGAGGATGAACTGGGTGGAGAGGAGGTTACAGTTTTGAGGGAGAGTCTGGCTCCCTGATGGAGGGATGTTTTCCTTCAGGTATTTTCTCTGTTGTGATTTCTTGGGTTTCTGTTTTTTTTAGCTGTTTAGCTGGTGGATCAGACTTGGAGGGTATGCCGGTGCATTGTCCATTAGAAGAAGCCTTTTTTAGGCAGGTTATTCTCTTCGAGATATTGCTTCAAGGCGGGAGCGAAAGCCTCGTGCAGCCATTCCAAAAACAAGGTCCTTGTGACCCAACCCTTGGTGTTTGCCCTTCACATCAAGGGCAGTCTGGCTTTGTTTACATTGTGCTGCTTGAAAGCACGAGGGTTCTCAAATTGATAAACGAATAGCGGCTTGATTTTGACGTTGCCACTAGCGTTAGCACACAGCAAAACGGTTAACCTGTCCTTCATTGGTTTATGGCCAGGTATAGCCTTCTCTTCCTGGGTAATGTAGGTCCTCTTTGGCATCCTCTCTAGAGCAATCCAGTCTCGTCGCAGTTGAAGGCTTGTTGCGGGATGTGCTGTAGCCTTCGTCCTCCACTAATTTTGTGAAATTTTTCACGAATTCTTTTGCAGCTTCAGCATCGGAACTAGCAGCTTCTCCATGCCTTACCACACTATGAATGCCACTTCTCTTGCAAAACTTTTCAAACCATCCTCTACTGGCTTTAAATTCCTCACTTTCACCACTCGTAGAATGATAGTTTTGCAGCAAATCGCTATGAATCTTCCTGGCTTTCTCGCAGAACATTGCCTCGCTTATGCTATCCCCTGCAAGTTGCTTCTCGTTCAGCCATACTAACAACAGTTTTTCCACCTCTTCCAGCACTTGAGGCTTCTGCCTTGTTAATGCTGTAACTCCTTTTGCAACATCAGCTGCTTTAATAGATTATTTCTGCTTTAGAATAGTCGAAATCATAGATTTTGACTTCAAATACTTGGCGGCAAGATCAGTAACACGAACGCCACACTCATACTTTTCACCAATTTCTTTCCTTACTTTGATTTCTGTTTTCTTCAAAACTTTCTTCTCACTACTCTTCACTTCCTTAGAAGCCATGGTTAACTGCAAAAGCACATGAAATACTGTAGAGCACAAAGAGTTCACAGGTAAAGCACACACGTCTGACTGAGAACAATGAACAGGGAGTGGCTGAAAACGTGCTTAAATACAGTAATCGGCACATACGAACTGGTAGGGAAATGGAATAGAGCACAAACAGCGAAAGCATGCACGCACATGCAAGCACACACGTCTGACCGAGAACAATGCAACATGTGAGGAAATCATCGGCATGCACAAACCGAAAGGGAAACTGGCTTGTTCGTATAATGAGTGTGTGGTCGTGAACCGAGGCAAAAGTTTGGTGAACATTTTGGTCGTAAACCGATTTGTATGTGTACCGAGACGTTCGTGAACTGAGGTTCCACTGTACTGGGGTTGAAGGATGTTATGCCAATATATAACTTTGGGAATAGGGAAGTATACCCCCCTTCGGTTCGTACCTAATCCTTCCACTTGTCCTAAGGTGAGGTGATTGCACTCTCCACGAATATATTAGTTTCTCTTGTGTTTACTACTGAATCTCACCATCCACTCTATCTGTAAATTATGTTAGGGTTAATTTATAGATTTAAGTCATGCTTTGAATTATTTGTACCTGCTTAGTAAAGTGTATTCTTTTGATGTGAACTGTGAAAGGTACTATTTATATTTATGAATATTCAGCTTGTTTTATTGGCAAGAGTCAACTTTGCCATTACTGTATAAACATGAACACATGTTAAGTTTATAATTAAGGTAAATATACTAATACTGAATTATTGTTGTTGTCCCCTTTAAGACGATATATCTTCCTTGTGGGCATGCGTGAAATGTTGGTAGTTTTTATGGTGTTTGTATTGAGGTTCTTTTTCAGTTTGTGTTTTTCTGCATGTTTGAAAGTAAAAAACAGTATTTCACATTCAAACTGGTGTGCTTATTGTAGACTAACATTGGTAGCAGAGGATGGCTGGGAATTACAAAATACCTCCTGTTCTCGACAAAAAAGCATTGTGTGAAAGCTGGAGAAATTAACTTGAGATTTGGAGATGAGTGACTGACTTGGAAAAGAAAAAGCAAGTGCTTGCTGTTGCTCTCTTGCTTACAGGCAGAGCACAAGATATGGTTCTAGAAATACCAACAGAAGACTTAAATAAAGACACTGGTATGGATAACTTAATTTAAATACTCGATAGGGTTATTTCAGAAAGAGGAAAAAGACCGCGCTTATGGGGCATACTCGTCTTTTGATAATATAACGGGGGAAGGTTCAGTTTCGATGGCGGATTACATTGTGGAGTTTGAATAACGCTATAATCGTATGCAGAAATATGACATGATTCTTCCTGATGCTGTATTAGCTTTCAAACTGCTTGATAGTACTTGTCTAGAAATTAAAGACAAACAGTTGGCCCTAACCAGGCCCAGTCTTAGGTATTATGGAGCCCTAGGCAAAAGGGGAGTCCAGGGGGAAGCTCTGCGAAATGCGTGAAAATTAGACCAAGGAGTCGTTTTCTTGTAACGTTACGAGGTCATCACCCTGCGTCCCTTTTTCGCCCGGAGTAGTTAGCTGCGAGGTGGAAGGATTTATGAGATCTTGACTTCTTCTTTCTTCTTCGACGAATGATGATGAGGGCTGATTCACTGATGTGAACGTTCGACCCATAGAGATCTTGACTCAAACCGCTCCGCTTTTATAGACAACCGCCCACGTGGACACACCCCCGCTGGCCCACGTTATTTAAACATGCGAGGGGAGGGGCGGGCCAGGGGCCTGGCCGCCGTCGATCCGGGGTCCCCCGGACGCTGGGGCCGTAGGCGGTTGCCTAAGTTAAGCTTAAATTTTGCCTTGTTGAAATCGGAGTTAAAGCACATCTTCGGTGAGAAAACGGCAGTTGCCTGCGCTTCCACTGGGATACAAATGAAACCCGATGCAGCTTATTTTACAGATCAATAACAAAATATGTTGCAATATCAGAAGAACCGTTCAAAATTGCCATTACCTGGTACAAATCCACTTGACAGGTTCGGCAGAAGATCGAAGTATGTCAGAATACGTTTCATTGGGTTAAAGACTGTCCGCATAAAAGTGAACAAGTGAAACTCACAGAGGGTAACGTAAATAAGGATGACATCGAACAATGTAACGTTACACTGTATTCAAATGAATCTGCCTCTGATTCTAAGATTTTTGTTGTTGAATCTTTGGGATCTGCAGTAATTGACACTGCGTGCACTGGAACTGTTTGTGAAGTAAAGTGGCTTGATAGTTTTATGACTGAGCTCAGTCAGAATGAAGCAGAGAAGTTGATTGAAGTACCAAGCTGTAGAGCTTTTAAATTTGGTTATGGAAAGATTGTGCAGGCTACTAAAAAAATTAAAATGCCTGCCAAAATTGGACACACCAATTGCAACATTGAAACAGAAGTGATCCCTGCAGATATTCCTTTGCTCTTAAGCAAAACATCTTTAAAGAATGCTGGAGCTGTGCTTGACATTGAAAATGACAGAGCAGTAATTTTTAAACAGCCAATTAAGCTTGAACTGACCACTTCTGGGCATTATTGTATAAACATCCTAGATAAGGATAAGCATGTAGCAGCTCATGAAAATTAAACTTAAATTAAACAGTCACAGAACATATGACAAAAGAGCAAAAGAAAAAATGATGTTAAAGCTTCACAAGCAGTTTGGACATGCTTCAATTGATAAACTATGGAAACTGTTGCATAGTTCTGGTAATAATGACACAAAATGCATATCTATTTTACGGGAAATTGTGAACATTTTTGAAACATGTTTGAAGTACAGTAAGTCTAAGTCTAAACCAACTGTAGGCTTGTCACTGGCCTCAATGTACAGTATAATGAGACTGTTGCTATGGACCTACATGAACTTGAACCAAATGTGTGGTATCTCCACATAATTGATCATTTCACACGTTTTAGTGCAGGAAGCATTGTGACTTCAAAGAAACCTTCTGAAAAGGTGAAGCATTTTATTCACACATGGATAAGTATTCATGGACCACCACAAAAAATGTATAGTGACAATGGAGGAGAATTTAACAACGAAGAAATGAGAGGCATGGCTTACATTTTTATTATAGAAATTAGGACAACACCAGCGTACAGCCCATGGAGAATTGGGCTTTTAGAAAGACATAACCAGACACTGACAAATCCTTTTGAAGGTTCAAAAAGGTAATGCATGTGACTGGAAAATTGCATCAGACTGGGAACTCATGGAAAAGAATACTATGGCTATAGTCGATATCAACTTGTGTTTGGGCATTCTATACTAATTGACAAGCCACTAGCCCTTGAAGGAACCACAATGAGTGTTTGGGTTGGACACCATATTACAGCTTTGAATGCAGCTTGTAAAGCATTTGCAGAAGCTGCATGTTCTGACAGGATACGCAGAGCTCTTCGAAAACAGCTACACTCTATAGATGAGAAGTACAAGAATGGAGGCAAAGTATACTATAAACAAGTTGACTGCTGTGGTCTATGGCCGGCCAGTCATCCTGGCCAATACCCCCAGGCTGCCAGATGGAGTTCTCCCTGCAGCATAGAGGAGCCCCGAATTCCAGCAAGGAATTATGGACAATGGAGTTTTCATCCTCAGCCTTGCTGGATAACACGGGGCCACTAGATGGAGCTGCAGGGGGGAGAAAAGAATATTTGCCCTACGCCCTGTAAGTACGTCCGAGTCACATGGACAAGAGGAATGACGTGCTTCCGGGGTGAAGAAAAAGGACTTCTTATCTGAACCGGAAGTGTTCCTAGCCACATGGACAGAAGGAACGAAACACTTCCGGGTCAAGGACTATAAAGGACTGTGGGAAATCCTCAGACAGCGAGCTGAGCTGGTTGGAAGGGTGGCAACGCGTCTGGGAGTGGTGGAGAGTTTATTGATTGTTTATTGGTTAGTTAATGGATATTGTGGAGAGGATGGTGCTTTGTGCACTGTTGTGTATTAATAAAGTCAACATTTGGACTTTTACCTGGTCTCTGGAGTCAAGTCTGAGGGTTCAAGGGAGCGATAGCACCCCCTATCTGTCACACTGTGCAGAATGGAAAGGTGCTGGAGTTGTCATTGGACAAGATGGTATGGTAGCTTTTGTTAGATACGGAGGTATTTGTGTATGTGTTCATTCCACAAGATTAAGGAAGGTGGGTGTTCAAGAAACAGACAATTTCTCCACAGGTCTAAATTCCACAGAAAATGTCAAAGAAAACAGAAAATGATTTGGATAACAAAGACAACGGAAAAGACAGAGATAATCAAATGGAGGATATCAATAGTGACAAATAAACTGTTAATGAGGAAATAGAGGATATTCAGCAATCTTCAAGAAACTTGCAGTTTGCATTTAAACCAGGTCAAACTATCAAATATACTGAGAGAGACAGTGGTGTCCAACATAAAGCGGAAATTCTTGGATGAGCAGGAAAAGTCAGAGGAAAATATACCTGTAGAAATTGGTACAATTTGCGCTACACTGAGCCTGATGAGCTTGCTGGGAGTACAATCTCAGCTGATTTATCAAGAGTTGATGGTCTTAATATTGAACTAAAGGACAATATTCTGAGCAGTTTTCTATCTAATGAAGATGTGCTTTGATACAGGTGAACAAGAAGAACTCTGCAATTGGAAATACAACAATGTTTTTGAAGAAACTCCAGATCTGGAGGAAAGGTGTGTTTCAACAGGATGGGTATGCACCCTGAAAGAGACACCAGCGGGTATAATGCCTAAAGCTCGCCTTGTGGCAAGAGGTTTTGAAGAATTTGGTACGGATAAACTTCCAAAAGATTCACCCACATGTTCTTCTGAATCTTTAAGAGTGCTTCTGGCTGTTATTTGTCAGAAGCAATGGAATGTACACTCCATAGATATTAAGTTTGCGTTCTTGCAAGGTATAGAACTGTCTTGAGATATTTATATTCAACCTCCAATTGAAGCTAAAAGCAAAGGAATATTGTGGAAACTAAAAAAAGTGTGTTTATGGACTTGCAGATGCATCACTCTACTTTTACAACAAAGCGAAAGAAACCATATAAAACACAGTGGGAATAATGTCAGTAGCAGATCCTGCTGTTTCCTACTGGTTTGATCAGGGGTCCTCAATCACAGTCCTGGAGGGCTGTAGTGGCTGCAGGTTTTTGTTCTAACCCAGTTGCTTAATTAGAAAGCAATTCTTGACAATAATTTAATTTCATGACTTGTTAGAGCTTTAACTCTGCTATGTCAAGTAATTCTCATATCCTAGATTTTCTTCCCCTTTCTAAGTCAAAGTGAACTTTATTGTCATCTCAACCATATACAAGTATACAGATAGACGACATTGCGAAGCTTAAGGTCCACAGTGTAACAATATGAAGTGCAAATAATAAATTAAAAATAAATTACAAATAGAATTAAAATTTAATTTTAAAATTTAAAATTAAAACATAAAGAATACATGATATTGTGCAAAGACAAGACAAGGAAGTAGCAGCAATATTTACGTGTAGTAAGCAATATCATCGAAATGATTTGAAGGCTAAAATGGATGAGTAATTCTCAGTTCTTCACTTTTTCCTCTTCACTTTCCTTCCAAGTATTTAATTAAACCCAACAGTGCCACAGGTGTAAATGGTAACAAGCTAAATGGAGAAATGCTGGTCTCTTTTTTCATTTGCATGTTACTGCTAATTAGGAGCAATTAAAAACCAAGAATACCGCTGTTTAAAACTAAAATGTGCAGTAAGGGTTCAAAATCTTAACAAGCAAGACAACTAAAGTGAAGCAGAAGTGTTACTTGAGCAATAAGTGCTTCTTATTAAGCAATTGGGTTGGAGCAAAAACCTGCAGCCACTGTGGCCCTCCAGGACCGTGATTGAGGACCCCTGGGTTAGATGAACATGGCAGTGCACCTGGAGTTCTTGTTTCTCATGTTGATGATTTTATTTGGGGGGGCTCAAAACACTTTGCAGAAACTGTAATTCCTCATTTAAAATCCAAATTGGACGTGAGGAACATAATAATTGTTGTTATGTTGGCATACGGGTGATTTCTTCTGGAGGAGTTATACAGTTACAGCAGGAAACCTACATTAAAAACCTTTGTCCTATTCCTATAGATTCTTCAAGAGCTCCGCAACGGGAAGCACAACTTAAAAATACAGAAACTGATCAACTGTAATCAAAAATAGGTCAGCTTCTATGGGTTGCTCGGCAAAGCAGGCCAGACGTGATGCTTGAGGTCTGTAACCTAGCATCCAACATGAAGTATGCTATGGACAAAACATCCATGAAACAAACAAAATAACGAGGAAACTGAAGTCTGTACATTTTACAATAAAATTTTAAAATTTAGGGCACGACGACTCATTTAAAATTGGTCCTGTTTAGTGATGCTTCTCTTGGGAATTTGGCTGATGGTGGTACCCAAGGTGGACACTTCTTAATATTAATGGGCAAAGGAGGTAAATTCTTACCACTCTGTTGGCAATCGAAAAGGATAAGAAGGATTGTTCGGGGCACTCTTGCAGGAGAAACACTTGCTTTGGCAGATGGAATTGACAATGCAATGTTTCTTGCAACTCTGTTCTCAGAATTATATAAAGGTTGTGCAGACAGATACATTTTGCCTATTACTTGTATCACTGACAACTACTCTCTTGTGAATGCCATCAAATCTACAAAATGTGTCTAAGAAAGAAGACTGAGATTGGAGATCAGCTCTATAAAAGAACTCTTACACTCTGGTAGAATTGGCCAAATACTTTGGTCAGCTACAAAGGAGCAGTTGTCTGACTGTTTGACAAAAAAGGGTGCATCTGCCTTAATGCTGCTGAAAGCTTTGAGTGATGGGATATGGCATTTAAACTGAAAGATTTACATGTTTATATTAAAAAAAAATCAAAAAAAGGGGAGATTGTTAAGTTTATAATTAAGGTAAACATACCAATACTGAATTATTGTTGTTGCCCCCTTTCCAACAATGTATCTTCCTTGTGGGCATGCGTGGAATGTTGGTAGTTTTTATGGTGTTTGTATTGCAGTTCTTCTTAAGTTTGTGTTTTTCTGATTGTTTGAAAGTAAATTATTTCACATTCAAACTGGTGTGCTTGGAGACTAACACATATGCAGCATTAGCTGACATACTGCTTGTGCGTTTACCTTTTTGTAAAATTAATTAAAAATAGGCAAAACTGAGAATATGTAGAAACATTACAAAATATTATATTTTTAAACACTTTTTATCCAATCCAGGGTCGCAGGACGAGGGAGGCTATCCTTTTGTAGAGGGTGCCAGTCTATTGTAGTTTCCCACTCATGCACATCCTGTACATACTGGGACAAATTGGAGTTTCCAGTTAACCTAACCTGCATGTCTTTGAGAGTGTGTGAAGAAAACCAGAGTACACAGAGAATAGCCCACAGGGAGAACGCAAAATATAACATGGTCAATGACCACATTTTGTGATTTAAACCCTGAATGCTAGACCTATAGAGCAGCATTGCTAGCAATTTCCCTGCTATTTTGGCCATGTACAAACACTATATTATATTCATTCAGTTAGTATTAAAGTCATTCAATCTAATTCAAGGGGGTGTGCAGGCTAAAGCCTATCTTGGCAGTAATATGGTAAGAAACAGCCCTGAACTGGGCATCTGTTTACAGCATGGCACACTCACTCATGTGGAACCAATTTTCAGTGTCTATGCCCATCTAACTTAGCATGCATGTCTTTGAGATGTGTGAGAAAACAATTATTAAAATGGCGCAAGCATTCTACCTCCACACTGCCAGTGCTTGTCCTAGTACAGTGGTTCTCAACCTGCGAGGTGGGCCTCCCTAGGGGGACACGAAGTAACAAAAAGGGGGGCGCAAAGATGTGAAAAAAAGAAAACAAGAATCAAAAATATGAAAAATACATCTATTGAAACCAAAACAAATTAACTTAAACTAGATTCTGATACTAAAAAAATAAATACGGAGTTAGATAAATGTCGATAAAAGTTAAGTAGGTATAATAAAATATGCATCTATGATATATCATTAATTAAAAAATGACAAATTGGTATTAGCAGGCTCCTTTCAAAAAAACGTGGGGGCGATTAAAACTGTTATGAAAACTCGGGTTGCAAATACTTAAAGGATGAGAAATGCTGGCCTAGTATATGATATTATAAATTAAGAATAACCACTAAGAAATAAAAAGAAAAAATATAGAATTCACCAAATATCCTTGTTATTAAATAAAAATTAAATATGAAAGTAATTGGCATTCATAGAATAAAGCTTTAAGTCCAAATATGTTTACTGACTAGATGATTTGTAAATATGTGGTTATTTCAATGGATAGACCTGGCTAAGTCACTTTCTCTGTGACGTTCACCTGTCTATGTTTGTTATTGCCCTCTGCTTTTCTACTACTTCCTTGAGATATACCTGTTATTTTAAATGGTGTCGATGTGTGGGTAGATTTTGGTGTGTCCTGAAATCAGTACTGGTCGCCCATACAGAGCCTGAGGCAAGGTTCAGTACTAGTGACTTTCTTGTATTTGTAGCATGACTTAAAAATAAATTAATATAAATAAGAAAAAAATTAGATTTGATTATAAACCCCAAAAACTGAATGTAGCTGTGCTTGGTTTTTACGGGTTTTGCAGGCATTCACCATTCCCTTTATGTAACTATAGAATAAATAGGCTTTGGAGTTTCTCTAAAACAGTATATGTAGCCTCCCCTCCTGTACAATCAGACGTCATAAACATCTATTTGAAACCGTTTCACACTAAAAGTATCAACTACTGAAGTGGAACATGGAGATGACAGACCTTTGCTAAAGTGAAGAGAGTTTTTAAGCCTTTCATCTGCTGTATAGAACTTTAAACACTGCTCCAAAGAAACGCATATCGTGTACTAGATCTAGGTCCCAGTCACCCAGGGCACTACTTTGAGATTGGTTTAGTGATTCCAAAGCTTTGATATTATAAATGCCTCCTACAAAGAGAGACTTTACTTATACTCCGCTGCTAATATTATTTCCCTTTTGAACAAAGTACACACATAAATGCACCCTCCTAAGAAAGCTTCTTACCAGCTTTAAAGTATGCATTTGTTGTACTCTCCTCAAGATTCCTTTTGGCTCACTGTACTCGTTGTGTGTGTGTGTGTGTTTGTGTGGAGACATTGTGGCGTATGTTTAAAAAGATATGAAAATGACTTCTTATGTGCATTAAGAAATTAATTTAAGGAAATTAAGGCCAACACAATTTATTAAAGCAGATGTTTCTTTTTATTTTTTCCTAATAAGCATCAAGGTTAGGTACATTCGAGGCAATGGGAAATCAAGGGAATTTAAGAAAATAATAGAAAAGAAATTAACTCCAGACTCTTTCCCACCCCGGCATAATACTTAAATTCAATCTTTGGTTTCACGTTTACGTAGATCGAACACTATCTTATATAGTGCCTCTGAATATTGAATGCCATCTAGAGATTGGGAGTTAATTGTTTACTGATATGTTATATAGCTGAAGCACAGGCACATTCTGACAGTTACTTGAAGTTCATAGAGTGCTTTAAAATTCAGGGGCCACTTGTCACCCTGCCCATAAACCGGTAATGTCATCATTGTTTTATTAATTAAGCAGAATAAAATAAAAAGAAATATTTTAGACTACTTATTTAATCAGAAATTTTTCCATGTTTACTAAATTTCTGCACCCTTCATCTTATAAGACCAATGTATAGTATAGGGAAATTTGAAGTATACCTAATAAGGAGAAAACAAGACAAATAATAATTAGAGATGAAACCACCACAATAATTTATAAAGTGCATAATATAATGTTGAAATAAAGCATGAAAGGTTTTATCGTGTACCATTGTTATTTTTCCAAAGGAGTTTAGAAGGTACTTTTGCCAAATTCTCTGTTTATTATGATCAAATAACAACATGAGTTGCAAAAAGTTGACATGTCACCTAAAAGCCATTCTTTTGCATCTCATAGATGACACAATGCTGTAGACACCTTTGTGATCACAGTCTCAGACTGAGCAGTGCAGCAAGAATGACTTTGACACATTTCGAGATGAGCCATGTTCCTTGATTCTCCGAGTCACCTTTCCCGGATAACTATGCTCTAAGATCCTTTGTGATTCTTGTCAAATACCTCTGATTTGCGCACATGTAACTGCAAGTACTTGACACACATACACATATGCAATATCCTCAGCTGATCTTTTGGTCTTATTACTGAAGATGTAAATTAATCACAGAACCATGTGTGACTTTAAGAATCACATGAGCTCAGACTGAATGAAACATTTTGCTAGTATTTCACTGTGACAGAGATGATGCTTTATAAACACTAATGCATATTATATATCTATATAACTGTCTTTAAAAATATACATTATACATTTTTATGTGATCAACTGTTTATTAAGTAAAGACAAATTAACAGGATATATCTTTAAATGGACATTATGGACAATATATATATATATATATATATACTGTTATACACACAAGCCTGAAGAATGTCTCACAAACGCTGGTGCGAGTGATCAAAGAGGCAAATTACAGAGTGGAGCATCAACACTAACATGTTTTCTGTTGCCTCTACATAGGAAGAAAAACAGCCAGAAGAAAAATGACTTAATTTCTAACAGAATCGCTGCAAGCTCTGCCCCTTCTGGTCACCCAGATATTTAATTCGCTTCTAAACCAGAAGTTAGAGTTCTTTCTGGGACCTGCTTAGAAAGAGGATGGGGCTTCAACTCTAAAGCATTAATTTTGCAAGTCAACAATTCATATGAGCATTGACAATGACAAATATCATCACATTTAACTTTTTTCTTTTTTTTCCAATTCAGGACATTAAATAGAGTGTCTGGCTGGTTTCAAGTCTCTTTTTCTTTGGCCCCTTGTCTTTTTACTATATACAGGGTGGAACATAAAGATCTCCACATTTCAAGGGAGAATTGTGCAGGCTGTAATGGGGATGGAGAGGTGGGGTGGGTCTCATTCGGTAGGTTAGGCTCTACTGTTTTCAGTACAACAACAACAACAACAACATTTATTTATATAGCACATTTTCATACAAACAGTAGCTCAAAGTGCTTTACATAACAAAGAATAGAAAAATAAAAGACACAATAAGAAAACAAAATAAGTCAACATTAATTAACATAGAATAAGAGTAAGGTCCAATGGCCAGGGGGGACAGAAAAAACAAAAAAAAAACTCCAGACGGCTGAAGAAAAAAATAAAATCTGTAGGAATTCCAGACCATGAGACCGCCCAGTCCCCTCTGGGCATTCTACCTAACATAAATGAAACAGTCCTCTTTGGATTTAGGATTCTCACGGAAGGGCTTGATGATGATGGTCATGTAGACTTCTGCCTTTTAATCCATCCATCATTGTTGGAGCATCATGATGCTTTGAGTAGGTGGAGGTGGCGCAGGCCACCACCACAAAGAAACCGGAAAAAAGAAACAGAAGAGAAAGTAGGGGTCAGTACAGATTTTAGAGCCACCATGAATAGTTATTATGATGAATTGAACATACAGAGTATCAGGATTAAGTTAAATTAAGTTAAATTGAAGTTATAGAAAGGCCATGTTAAAGTAATGTGTTTTCAGCAGTGTTTTAAAGTGCTCTACTGTATTTGCCTGGCGAATTCCTATTGGCAGGCTATTCCAGATTTTAGTTGCCGCCTCACCACTTCTTTTAAGCTTTGTTCTTGGAATTCTAAGGAGACACTCATTTGAGGATCTAAGGTTACGATTTGGAATATAAGGTGTCAGACATTCCGATATATAAGATGGAGCGAGATTATTTAAGGCTTTATAAACCATAAGCAGAATTTTAGAGTCAATCCTGAATGACACAGGCAACCAGTGTAGTGACATTAAAACTGGAGAAATGTGTTCGGATTTTCTTTTCCTAGTTAGGATTCTAGCAGCTGCATTCTGCACTAGTACCCATCATGTGTTGGACTGGTGAACATTGGGGCTTTGTTGTTCTGTGATAGTGACGCAGACAACATTCCGTACATGCTTTGCGCTCGGTCGAAATGCATCTCTACCAGATCAGAAAATGATTTTACTATCGAGTTCTAACTTTTGGGCAACTGGGTCCACACTGAAAAGAAAATCACTTGGCAGACCTAGGACAGAACATGTGTGGTTTCAACAGGACAGGGCCACAGCTCACACAGCATGGCATTCGCTTGAAGTGTTGAGGGAAATGTTCCTTGGGCATTTGATCTCTTTAAGGGGAGACATGGGGTGGTCGGCACAGTCACCAGATTTAAGCCCGTGTGACTTTTTCCTTTGGGGATACCTAAAGGAAAAGGTTTTCCAACATCATTCTCGATCTCTTGAGGATTAGAAGGAAAGGATCAGACAGGAATTTGACACCATTCTGCCTGAGATTACCCGGAGAGTGATGGAGAACTTCCAATAACGCCTTCAGCAATGTATTGCCAATGATGGCCGCCTGATCTGATATGATTTTTACAACCAATTAAACAAAATTGTTTTTTATGCACTTTTCAGAAATATATGCAATTTTTTTTAGATAGCTTTGTTCACTTTTTATACCCCTTCAAAATGTGGGAGATCTTTATGCCCCATTCTGTATATTATCTAAAATGTGCGTTAGAAGGTCACCAGACTCATCAAAGGTAGGCTCTACCACCCTGGGACACCAGGGGGCATGATCGCTGACTGTCTTCTCTCTTTTTTTACCCATGCCTCTGAGGAGACATCCTTCTGGCCCATGAACTGTAAAAGCAAGGTGTTCCCGGAAGAAGGCGTCTCATTTTGGAAATGAGCTACATTCCAAAAGATGCTCTGACCTTAATGCCCGACCACTCTTCAGAGCTTGCTTATTCCAGCCAACAGCTAATCCTATCCTTTTGATCCCTATTGCATAATAATGCACCTGTTATTTTTGTTTAACTTTTCAGTAAATGTGGTGGCCTGTCCCCAGCATTTCATTTGGACTTGTACATTCCTCTCAGTCAATGACAATACATTTATTTATATAGTCACAAGTCATGCAGCAGTTTCAGGTTCAAGTAAAGAGAAAACACTCTTTCAGAAAGGTAATGACAACTACAAGTGCAAAATCATGTGTCTTATGCTATGTCTCATTCTAGTAAAAACCAATGGGCAGAAACCTATTAAGCACGGCAATTTACTTTATATTGGGCTCACTTGCCAGGCTGTGCTTTCTAGATTGTTCACATTGAAAGAAGTGTGACTAAGAAAGAAGAATAACCTTTAGATTGTTCACGGAGCTTCATAGTGCTGATGGAGATGCCTGTGAATAATTTCAGTTTTCCGGGATGAGACGGCTGGAGTCAAATGAGTGAAAAGTTTATTGCATAAATAACCAAGCCTTGTCACAAAAAAAGGTTTGGGGCAGCCTCCCGTATACTTGGAAACGGCTGTTAAATTAAAGAAAGAGGTTGCAAAATAGTTATCTTTACAGACAAGATTCCAAAATAGAACTTAGGTTTGGTACAGACAAGGTGGGTTTTAAAGGCAAAAGGAGGAAGTGATGTCTTTCGGGGAGGATGTGATGTCTTCAGGGGAGGAAACGGAAGTGATGTTAAAGGGCTCAGGTGTAATTTCCTGCATTTGGTCTGCAGGAAAAAAAGAGAAATAGTCAGTGGTCTTCCGGAAATTACCTTCTTACAAGACCTTTAGCTGCCTTCCATGTGCACGTGTGTGACAACATAGATAGATAGATAGATAGATAGATAGATAGATAGATAGATAGATAGATAGATAGATAGATAGATAGATAGATAGATAGATAGATAGATAGTGGAAAAAACACAGATACCAAGTATAAAGTTTTGGGGAGTCCACCCTATATACTGTGGGAATTGCAACAAAAACAAGAGACAATTCAAGACTGAGCCACTAATATACTAAACAAGTGGATTAACAGGTCTGGTTATATACAGAGGAGACAGGAAGGGGTGGGATCATGGGACGGATGTGAGATCTTATAGGAGGTGTGCTCACAAAGGAAATAGGTGGAGTCTTAGGCAGGCTTTCCTTCTGCCGGTCTGTGGTGGAAGGAGAAAATGTATTAGCACCATTCAACAACCCCAATCTCTTTGTCTTACTCTCAGTTAAACCCTTAAACTGCCCCCTAAGCTCGCATGTGTGACAATATAAAATAATCAAGTCGCCACACAGATAGAGATTTAAAGTCCCCAGGAATGCCCTTTTAATGTCTCATTTGTGGTAAGGATCAAAAACAAACAAAGAATGAAATAAATAAGCTTGATGTGTCAGTCCAGTTTTTTTAATGCTTTGGAGGGTCAACAGCTCTGTCCTTTCTGGAGGCTTGTTCCCAAGTGACTGCCAACCTTAGTAAGGCATTTATTTAAACATGTTCCAGACTGGAGGAGGCAAAGCTTGTTTTATGTGGGTAGAAGTGACTTCAGGTTTCTTCCTGTGCTTTCTCGTCCATTCTATACAAGAATGTAGATGCAGGGTTATTGGCTGTGTTACACCCTCAATATTCCCCAATGTTTCCCTCAACCAGCACCTGTTAGACACACCTAAGACTTATGTGAGTGACAACACACATATGGTACATACATTTATAACTTGCTTGATTAATGCCACAAAATTTGCAATCTGGGGCTACTTTAAAATGTTTTTTTTAATATTTAAAAATAGGACATGAATCTTAGCCAATTTAATTCGTGAGATCACATCATAAATTGAATGCCAAAATGTCTGCACCATACCTTCAAAGCTAATTCGCTCAATGTGTAATCCGTAAATAAACTGTGTGCATACTGATCATATGGATATTGGAATTCTCCCAAATTTTCATTTTTTTTTTTTTATCCCTCACTGACATTACAATTCTTACAGGTATTACTTCAAGAAACATCCATTATACAATAGGGGTGTGATTTTAAGAGCATAGAAAACTCAGTCATATTTAAAATGAATTCAATTTTAATTTTGAATTTATTCCTACAAAGTGCAGTAACACTTATAAACTAAGTGCACCATGAACTATCTACAGTTTGATTACTACTAAAGAACATGCAGCAAGAAAATAAAACATGTGGAAATACAAAATACACAGGAGTATACTATACATATATCTTTACGTTTTTCTTAAATGCTAAACTTATTAACAATACTGTCAATTTTGCTCCCATGTTCCAGTTGTCCAGGGTCAAACAGATTCCAGTCCCATGCTAACACTCCATAATGCTTCATAAGCCAAGAAGATAAAAATGACTTCAGCAGAACATCACAAGGCAATGAGTCACTGTGAACAAGGCTGTGTCTGATCATGTGGACTCCAAGCAAAGCCATTTTTATTTAAGCTAAGATAAAAATATATCATAATCAAATAAATAAATATCAACCAGGAAGCCCCCATAAATGGGCAAACATATGTCACCAAAGTTCCCTCATTTATTCTGTTAAAGCTCCCTAATGTAGACAATGAAGCACAAAACAAACACAAAAAGGACACTGTAATTTTGTTGAGCTGAAAGTGTTAGCCTGTCCATCTTTTGGACACAAATTCTATTTAGATCAGAGGAATCAGAAAGACTTAAAGTAGTCATTTGGCAACATCTCTGTGTCTCCAGGTCTGTTTCCTGCCTTGCATCCAGTGCTGCCAGGATGGACTCTGGTCCCCAGTGACAGTGAACTGCTTTTAGATGGTTTACAAATGAGATCAGTTGCTACTATTTTTTCCATATAGAGGCTGCTTACTCATGAGCTATAACGTAGCTACATTAAACATAAAAATCTTTCATAAACAAATAAATCACAGAAGACTAATATTCACAAAGGAATAAAGAAAATAGGAGCACAAATCTGAAGTTTAACATTCATTTTACTTTTTGTGCATCTAAGGAAAGCTTTGTTCTTTTGTTCATCACTCTAGCCTTTACTATTCTGAGCTCATTGTCAATTTACACTCTCGAAGGCTGGCATCATTAATCATGCCTCTCTATACAACTCAACCAATAATTCCAGCTTAAAGCATTATTGCTTCCCAAGAAAATATTCACCAACATTTCCAAGATGCATATGTGTAGACTCATTTTTTTTTACTCCTTCCTGAAGCGATATGCTTTGAAGCACGTGTAATTACATCCTAATTCGAGATGCACACATCCCCCAAGTGTGTTAGAATATTCCTCTGGGCAAAGTGATAGGAATAAAGTAGAAATTGAAACCCAGCATTTTGCCCAGCATTCATGAATGCCAATTTAAATATTGCATGGTACTGGTTCATATAATAAGAATAACATTATATTGATTAATGCCAAAATGTTTATGGAAATGTGAAACCGCTTCATGAAAGAGGCTTATGACATTTGGGGGTGTATTTGCAAACTGCTCCTGGATCTCAGTAGTTACTAAAATTCCCTGCGGTGGAATTTACTGAAAGACGGGAAAAAAGGAAAGCAGGAGAATATCTACAGTAGCAGACTATGATGATCAAAACTATACTTACAAGAAAGCAACTCACCACTAACTAAACAAAAGCTGTCTCTGTGCACATGAACAAAAACTTATTTAATTTCAAATATATTTATAAACTCAAAATATGTTAATGTACAGCTGGCTTGTTAAGCTTGGACAACTTTGATTTTAAACTGGTGGATAATGTAGAGTAGCTGTGAAGAAGCTGAGTGCAGATTTCCAAGTCACATTGTTAATTTAAAGGCCATTGTCAAGGCAAAATTACTCCTCACCCCCATGGGACCCAGGGTGTCGAAGCTCAAGAGGTCAACTCACCTCACTATCTATCCCCACCAAAGATACCTCCTTTAGGCACATCCATATTGTCACGCTTAGGTTACACAATTGCACAGATTCATTCAGGGTTTTCAAGAAACATAAACTTTATTCATAAACAGCATAATAAAGCATAAAGCAGAGGATGTCTGGGAGAGAAGTGAGACAAGGCAATAAGCAAAAAGGACAGGTGCTGTACAGGCTTTTAAATATACGAAGCGCTGTGCGAGAAGTATATCACACGACACAGCAGCAGCCCAGCATAATAATAATTCTTTGCATTTATATAGTGCTTTTCTCACTACTCATGTAGCGGCTTTAGAATGGCTGCTGGTGATTTGGAAGAAGACATAAACAGCAATACCCGAATTCTGCCGTTTATTCTACAAAAGCGTCATCCAGCTTTTTTCTACAAGACAAGCAGTAAAGGGCACAGTCAGCACATGTAACGTCAGGCGCTCTCAGTCTCCTGCAAAAGCGTCATCCAGCTTTTGCCAGGAGTCTGCTGTACGTTACATGCGCGTCCCGTGGGTGTTGCATCAATTAAAGCGACCCCACCGCTACAACAAACAAATAGGAACTATATACAACAGATACAATGATTATATTCAAAAATTAATAAAATTTACAATATATATAAAACAAAAGAAGTTCAGTATATATATAAAAAAAGGTTTGAGAATGTTCACAATAAAACAAACTAACTCAGCCACACTCACAGCACTCAGCAATTGCAGATTAAGGGCCTTGCTCAAGGGCCTAACAGAGCAGAGTCCCTTTAGGCATTTACGGGATTTGAACCAGCAACCTTCCGATTGTCAGTGCAGATCCCTAGTCTAAGAGACACCATTCAGCCATCTAACAGAGCAAAGAGGAGGTAAACTGTATTTGTTCCCATTGTATCAGTGATTAAGAGGTGTGTTTCGGAGGAGCGACTGCATCTTCTAGGGATGTATTCAGCCCCTCTCTCCACAATATACTCACACATTACAAACATCACATATGTCAATATTAAGTCAGGTACAGGGACTGACATAGGAAAAAACATCCAAAACTTTATATCGGGTCAATTTTGCCTTCCTTTTCTGTTCATTGGTGTATTACAATGAATATAACAAACTGATTGATGAGTTCAACATCACGTCTGCGGAAAATGTACTTCCTTCTAATAGAGTAGTTAACAAACATCAATTAGACATTTTTAAAAGTATATACCACTTTGTGGCAAAAAGGAGATACGAGTGTTTTGGAGCAGATTATGTACACCAAAAAAAAAGATGACAAAGGGGATTCTTTTTTTGTTTTTGGCATTGTTTAGCTCATTTAATTTCCTTAAGTGGCCTTATTGTCTTCCACATTGTTATTCATGTCCATGTTGGAGTTTTTGAACTCTGCAGCATTGGACACCATATTGCTGCTAAAGCCGCTTCTAGCAGTGCTATAAGCCATTTTCCTGAATTTCTGTAAGGTTGGTCTTGCTAGTCTCAACTGTAGTGTAGTGGCTTACTCAAAGTGCTTGTTCAAATCATTATTTTATTTTATTTTTTGAAAATATCTCTTTTTATTTTTTTTTGCTGTATCATTGGGCTCTCATTTTAAATTACCATTTTATGTGGCAAGGTGACACAATGTTTAGACCTATTAGACACCTGCTTTGATTCTGCCCACTAGCTAGGTCCTATATTTTTCATTTAACAGCTTTTTATTTAGGTCTGATTAGATTTACAATACAGATTTATAATTGTGAGGACTGTAGTGGGAAGGGGTGTGTGCTGCATAGGAGCCGTTACTGTCAGTGAAAATGTGAATTTTTCTAGTTCTCTTCCCAAGAACGACTTCAGTGTGTACATTCCAGTCGCCCAGATGATGGATCCAGATATGGCCATTGTGTAGCATTTGCTAATTTCTAAAATATGTTTCTAAAATACTCAAAAAAATGACCTAACTGAATTTGTCAAATTCTTATCACCAATACAGATTCTTGAAAGTATGAAGATGACTGTGAAATTTTGCATTTTGTCTATGTAAAAATACAGCTATAGTGACTGCCCCAAGATTAATGCGAGAAAGATTGAGACATGTGAAGAAAAGACTGGGCAATCTCAGTGTCAAATAAAGTGCTGGCACCAGAAAGCTAACAAACTTATCATACAAGTTTTAAGAGCAAGAAAATTAACATCATTTTGGACAAAAACCTTTGAATGTCTTTCAGAGAGTCTTGGTGTCACAATCTGTCCTAATCCCTTAACAATTCTGTTTGGTGGACTCCTACATGGGCTTAAAGTGGAGAAGGACAAATTGATTGCAATTGTTTATATGGCACTACTAACACGTAGACTTATCTTGCTCAACTGTTATAAGTCAGTGGGTAACTAATATTCTGTACTATTTGAAATTGGAAAAAAATTCTCACTTAGAGGATCTGTTCAAAAGTTTTTTAAAATATGGCAAGATCTAATTGATAAGTTTTTAAAATAAGCATTTATATTGGGGAAAACAACATTCTCCCTTCTTTGTTGTTTTTACGTTTTTGTCCATGCTGTTGGCGCTCCTCTCGTTCTCTCGGGTGGAGGTTGAATTCAGGTTTGTTAAGTTCGACTTTATTGTATGTAATGTTTTCGTCTTTGTTGTACTGTATAAGTTACACTTGATTGAATTAAATGTTATTTTCTTTAAATAAAATTAAAAAAGAGAGAGAATCGAAGACAACTAGAATCTAGCTGAGTTTCTGAAGCTATATTAACTAGAACTGAGATCTATCCAAAGTCGAAGTGAAGTCATGCAACAAATGTTTCTTTTCTTTCAAACTTTTTCAAGACTAGGATGACAAGCATACTGGGCTGTTGTCTTAAATAGTCACTTGGTGATGATGTCACATGTTGTACCAGAAACTATAACTTGATCGCAAGTGGTCTAGCAACAGGTAAACAACAGTAACAGAAACAGTAACACAGATTCAAAATGGCAGCCGAGTGAAGATAAAAATGAAGACAATATCCCCTCAGGGATTAATAAAATATAGCAAATAAAAAATTATGTTTAAATATTTTAATAAAACAATACACAAAACTCAAGATGAAATCTCAAAACTGGATACACTATGTCAAGGTCAAAGTTACTGCAGAATATGACATATCTAAAATAGCTTGTGAAAAGGATAGCCAGTAGAAAAACAGTGACGATGAGCATAGAGAGGGACAAATTACTACCATTGGAGTGAAAAAAAGAAAAAGAAAGCAGAAAATGGAGGATGCACATGTGGCAATTAAAGAGTTTTTTGAAAGAATAGTAAAAACCAGGAGAAATGAAGAAAAGAACAGGTATGGTGATTTTGACAACATGGATGCTACTACTGCCATTGAATAATAAAAGACAGAAAATTTGGAACAAAACATAGGCAAAGTCCACCTGCTTTTTTTAAGACTACACATCCTTGCTAAAAAAATGCTTGCAGAAAAGTAATTAGAAATACTCAAGTAAAGTCCCTTATCTGGAATTCAAAATAACCTACTGTAATGACAAAACCAGAATACTGTAACCAGAATCAAAGTCATCAAAGCATCACTAATACTCAGACAGAAGCACACTAAATAACTTGCCAACTCTCTTTTAAATAGTTACAAACTCAGATGTCCGTAGGCACTTGACATCTTATAAACCAGCTTACAAACCTGACATTTTATAAGCCAGTTTATAAACCAACATGGCCATGACGTCACTTAGGGGATTTTTGGGGATTTTGGGATTTTGTCCCCAACAACCACGAAATGTGTCATGGCAACGAAAACATAAAACACATTTGTGCCCACAGCAGAAGCGGCATAGCATGAATGAAAACATAATGAAAATAATTATGTTAGCCTCCTGAGCCATAACAGTGAGACACCTGATAGCACTGATTTCTTTAACAACAATTCTTCAGGCTAGTTAGGTAGCCACCACCTCAGTGCTATATCCAGCCACCACTCCATGCAAAAATTATACCACACTTATACCATGAGAACATCCTCTATCCTAGTGCTTGAAGTGGACCGGTACCAGCACCCCTTCCAATTTTTTTGCGAATCATCAAGGGGGACCACTGCTCCTGCTCTTTGATTGAATGTTGACATATCCCGGCGCTTAAAGGGGAATCCACAGGTCTTCCCCTTTAGAGTACTACAACTAATTTGGTTCCATTTCAAGCACTGCCCCATCCCACAATATTCCTCACCCTGCAATACTGCTCACAAACTCAAACAGCCCTGATAACACCAAATGGGACACGAACAGATTTTTTTTGTACATTGTATTAATAGCCAGAGGGGACATTATCTTTGTGCATGGCCTTTGGAGGGCAAAGTGCAGGGTCAGCCATTGTACTTCACCCTTGGAGCAATTTTCAGGTTAAGGACCTTGCTCAAGGGCCCACCAGAGTAGAATCCCTTCTGGCAGTCATGGGATTTGAACTTACAACCTTTCAGATATCAGAACAGATCCTTGACGTAAAATTTCATTTTTTAAGTTCATCTTATGTGAAAATTCAAACTCATTTAGCAAAGCACAGAGGGCAAATGATGTCCTATTATATATACAATTAGAATAAATTGAATTCCCTTTATGAGGATCTATCCAAAACTTGTTTAGAGTGTTTAGACTTTTACTAATGTTGTTGTTAATTAATAGAGCATCATGAACTTGTGCTAACCCTTAGAGTGTCTCACTACCACTGAATTAGTTCCTTAGATTTACTTTTCACTAGATGGGTTGTTAAGGAGAAGTTAGAGGAAGTTGGATTTAAATTGAGAAAGATATAGAATTATATGTCTGAATTGTAATTTATAATATCAATGAATGTTAACAATAACGATAGAGCTGCCAGGAAAGAGGAAAAGAGGAAGGCCTATGAGAAGTTTTATGGATGTGGTGAGAAAGGACATGCAAGTGATGGGAGTAACAGAGCAAGATGCAACCGGAACAGCCGAAAGAAGAAGAAGAAGAAGAAGAATATCAATGAATGTTATTAAAATATTCTATTTTTAGTTTCACAGGGAATACAAAATTATAGTCAGGTAACTGAATATTTCGCAATAGGTGTCAAGTGCAGTACATGAAGTACCAGAAGCATCGATTGTACAATACAGACTTACTGTATTATTTTTTTTATTGTTATTATTACAAAATTACCTTATAAATAGCAGGTTGTATACTTTATCTGTTACTTGGCAATTGATTAATTTCTCCACTGCAAGATTAACTGTGATTTATTCAGAATTAATAAAAATCAAGTTCTATAAATAAAACATTTGGTACTCAGCATATGTTGCCTAAATGTCTGTGGGAAAGCATACTTTGAGTCTGTAGAAGCATTTTAGTTCCATCAGCACAATATGTAGACTAGTAAATTGAGAAACAGAATAAATATTGCAACCTGGCCTTTGAAAAACTGCGTCTCTTCATGACTAAGATCTAAAGCACCCTCCTAATTAGTAAAATTCACCCTATTAGTGGATGGTATCAAAGAAGGACATTCACAATGTGTTTGTACAATTTTGGGCCCTCATATCTGTGTCCATTTGGTTGCCAATTTACTTCTTGTGCCATGCCAAGAGGCAGCATGTCTCTGTAGCTCCTAGCACAAATAGTTATATAGCTAACAAAATGGTTTATATGAAGGATCACCTAGCTTCTAGTGTAACTAGTAAACTAGTTTACACAAGGGAGTACCTTTTTTCACTGCAGCAATACACAGTGTTAAAGATCCTATTGCTCCAGAGCTGAAGAAACCATACAGTGTTTGTTGAGCTGGCGTAAATCTAAATTCTAGGAGATGGTGATACAAGCTTTTTCTTCCATCGATTTTTATGGGGAATGTCAACTCTTTGCTTAACAAGTGTGAGAAGCTGGAGGCACTTGTGAAGAACCAGCAGGTGATTCATGAATGCAGCTTAGAGTGTTTAATGGAGACTAGGCTAATCAACCCAACTTCACTATATTATGAGCATACATAGACACAAGAGCGAGTGGAAAGGAAAGCGGTGGGGGACTGGCAGTGTTTGTGAACGAGTATTGTAATTGCAGACACACAACTGTGAAGGATAGGATTTACTGTCAACATGCTGAACTCTTGGTAGTTGGTATTAGACCAAATTATGTACTGAGGGAATTTTCTCAAATCTTCGCCATTGTTTACATTCCTCCATGGCATATGAAATCACTCTTAAGACTGTTGCATGATTACAGACCCAACACCCTTATGTTTTTGTTGTTATATCACGGGATTTCAATCATGTCAATACTTCCTCCCACCTGACTGGTTTTACAGTTTGTTGACTGTCCCACAGGGGAAAATAAAACACTGGAACTGTGTTATGCCAAAATCAAAGAGGCCTACAATGCTCCTGCATTACCATCATTTGGTAAATCCGACCACAATCTAGTTTATCTACAGGCATTAGGTAATTAGACAGCCTGCCACCATTTGATCAATCAGGATGTAAACACTGAGGCTAGTGATACTCTGAGGGGCTGCTTTGAGTGTACGGATTGAATATACTGCTGGAGTCACAGGAGAATGGTCAAACACTGACATTGACAGGGAAGCTGTCTGCACATCGGACAACATAAATTTCTGCAGGGATATTGTTGTACAAGCAAGAACTGTTCTCTGCTTTACCAACAATAAATGTTCGATTTGCAGTGTGTAATGCAGAGTGCTGGAGCATTGCAACCCCTCCAAATAGGCAATGTGAAAATATCATGAAATAAATGTGTTTGTTTGCACAATGTGTTGGTGTTATGAATTGGTTTTGACTGGTTTAATTTCTATGTGACTACCTATATTTCCTGAGTTAAGGACATTGACAAAAGAGAGTTTATGTTTGTCCTTGATCTTTTGGCAAGCAGGTGACCTTAGGCTGCCCTTTAATTAATTGCTTTCAGCTCTCTGAGCCCTTGACTCTCTCACATTTATTGGCAGAGAATTAGTATTTTTTTTAAAATCTAACGTGATTGGACAATCGTCAGTGCAGCATTTCCTGTTTATGTGAATGGTTCACAGTTCACATCCGCCATTACTGTAACTACAGATGAGCGACTGCGACTTCACAGAGCTGGTAACCAAGCGGAATTTCAGAAATCAAACCACATTTATGCTGGCACTGTTACTTAGAGTCAGATCAGGAGGGGCAGGGTGGGGTGATAGTGACTCAGTTTACTTTCCTGGGGAAAGCGGCTGTCTGGAACAGAAGCTTGTCGATGTTGAATCCTCCTTTTCTTTTTCCATCACTTTTTCTAGTAAGATGCGACGAAGAAGTTCCTCTGCAAGCTGAGCCATGAACACTCTTCTTTTCTCAGTGCGTTTATCACCGCCAGCATGTAATAGCACACAGCAACTGGCCACCTGCATGTTCTTGCACGCACTGAATAATCTCCTGATTTGACTCTAAGTAACAGCACCAGCATTAATTCACATCCGATCTGACGCTGTTCATTTTCAAATAATATTGCATTAGTGCGATGATGTTTTCACATATATTGTCTCTTTCTTTCAGGTGTGTAACAGAAACCAAAGCATAGAAGAGAGAAGTGTGTACATTGTAACAGGTACACACGTTATAAATGTAGGAAAGACTATCCTTGCGTGTGTGTGAACTGTTAACATTTGAATCTGATGATTGCATATAGCGCTGAACTTACTGCTCTGTACTATTCTGTCCTCTGCATGTCCTGGAGTACAAAAGAAACCACATACAGCAACATGTGGGGACTGGCAAGATCTGAAAAAAAAAACACGCGGTCACTGATTACAAACCGCAAGATGTTATGCGAATGTATATGAATAATATGAATAATGTTGCATCCATGCCACAAAGTTTTCCAAAATGTACTATACAGGTCATAAAACAAATAATTCAAAATTAGGGCAGGGCAATATGGCCAAAAATATTTATCACGATATATATTTGAACATTTGCGATAATGATATAACTGACGATATGATTGAAGAGAGACAAAATACTTTACAACTCCACAACTTTATTAGCGCAAAAAAAACCCTTCAATTATATATTTTCTGGTACAACATGTGACATCATCACATGGGCTGACATATCCTGAGCATAACCATGTATATTATCCAAAAAAACTTAAAAAGAGTTGCTTTGCAACATAAAACTGCAGTGTGCCAAATAAATAAGTCAAATAATAAAATTGCACAAACCCTTGAGTAAAAACAAAACAAACAAACAAAAAACATGGATAAATTATTGCTACTGCTCATGGAAGTTTTCTACTGTACATTTCAAGTTTTAAGATTCTTTGTCAAAAACACTAACATGTTCACAGATGTGGGCTTAAGGGAGGACCTTTGACAAGTTACAACGTTTCCACCTGTGCTGAACAACCTTTCAGATGCAGAGCTAGTTGCTGGAATGCAGAGGTATTTCCTAGCTAATCTGCTGATGTGGGGAAAGTTTACTGTGTGAACTTTCCACCACAAAAGAGGATCACACTCACTGTCTGCTGGTGGACTATTCACATAACTGCTCAGTTCAGATAATAACCTTTCTGCAGTTACATCTGTCTTGCCACTAACTGGTCCCTTCAAAAAGCTCCCGAGACTCTTTTTTGGGTTTTTAACAGTTCCCTGACTTGTTTGGTCTCCACAAGATATAAGAAGTGTTTCTGAAAAACCTGTGGCTGCGCTACCCTGGTGTGACACAAGATGCTCTAGTTCACTCATGACTTGAACTTTGATGGCTTCGCTCTCACTCTCACTGAAATATTCTGTATGAAAACGTGGATCAAGGAGAGAAGCCATGTTAACAAGCCTCTCTGTGACACTGTCTTTGTAGCTTTTGCTCATGTAGTCAAGTATTGCTGTTTTGATGTCTTTGGTCAGCTAAGTGTCACTCTCTTTTACTTTTAACATGTCATTATTAAACATCTGAAGAACAGGCTTAACACATGAAGTGGTCACATACTCTTCAGCAGAAAAAGCATCTGTAAACTCTAGAAGTGGACTCAATGCAGTGCTGACCGTGTCAAGCACCTAATGTCAACATGAGGTGTCATAGCATTTTCTTTGTTCCAGCAGCCGCTGGATCATTCTCTGCTTTGAACCCCAACGAGTGCAACATTTAGTTATGAGTTTGTGTTCTGGTAGGCCCAGTTCTTTTTGGGCAGCCTGCAGAGTTCGCTGGCGCTTCCAGCTGTGGCCAAAAGCAGTAACAATCTTCTTTGCCACTCCAACTGCTCGTTCGAACATTGGGTCCTTCACACTTCTTTCTAAAAGACATACATTTAAAAGGAAACACAGTTCATTACTTGATGCCAATGTTAATGCGGTGTGGAATGTGTGACATTTAAGTTTTATGTATAACACACACACACATTATATATATATATATATATATTTTGCAGCACAACTGCCCACATCCAGCCTGCCTGTTCATTTTTATAGACAACTAAAGATTAATTAAAACAGTATAATTACTATCATATAAACTAATTCAAGAAATGCTTAATCTGACATTATAATTAACTTACCTATTGCAATGTGCAGGCGATGTCCGAAGCATGAAAGTCTGGTCCAGTTGTTGAGTGCGACGGCTTTCACAACGTTGGCCCCGTTGTCGGTTGTCACACACACTTGTTTTTCCTCCTGAAGATTCCACGAGCTGACGAACTCTTTTAAGCCTTTGGCTTATTTTCCCCTGTATGGTCCTTAGGGAAAAAAACTTGCTTCAAGGCACTTGTTTTGTAGCTTCCAGTCTTTGTCCACGTAGTGTATTGTGAGGCTCATGTAGGGGTCTGATGTTCGGCTTGACTACATGTCCGTGGTGGACGCAAAAAATTCCACTGAAGATATTGCATTTGACACCTCAGTACGGACCTCTTCATATAAAGCAGGCAAGGCAACTTTAGAGAAGTATTTCTTGGTGGGCAGCTTGTAGCGTGGATCGAACTTTTTAAGCATCTTTGTGAAACCTTCTCTTTGCACACTCTGAATGGGCATCATATCCCTGGCTAAACAATGTGTCACTGCATTAGTTAATTCTCCCCAGTGTTTGCTACTTTTGTCATAAGGCGTGCAGCTATTTAAAGCTAATCCAATTGTTTGTTGAGTCAGCTTCTTTGGTCTCACCACCACGCTAGTTGAAGCGGACGCCTTTTCACGTGCTTTAACAGCTTTGTTGTACTCCAACAAGTGCTTCTGCTTCAAATGATGAAATAGGTTTGTGGTGTTTCCTCCTTTCGCCACGACGGGCCGATTGCATGTTCTACAAAAAATTGTGCTTTGTTGGGTATCCGATGGGCGAAAACCAAACCAGTTTCACACCACTGAAGTTGCACCATTTTTACAAACCAATTCTGGTTCATCTGTTTCATTCAAAGAACCGCTTTCAGCCTTCTCATTCTCCGTTGACGCCATGCTATTTCTGCCATGTGCGTATGAAAACAAAGGCACTGCGCATGCGTGTATTACCCATATTCTATCGCGATATTTCATTTTCTTATCATTGCCTAACATTGTACCGGTATTACCATGAAAGGTATAATATGGCCCAGCCCTATTCCAAATATCATATATACCTATGTCACTGTTTTTTTGTTTTTTTTTTACATCATAGACCATAAGGTGCATGCTAATTCAGCGTGAGAAGGAACACTCAATAAAACTGAATAAAAAAAAAATCAAGTGACGGTGAGATACAAAGAAGGCAGATTCGCCAGCGTCTGTGTGTCAGCTTTTATCCCTCCAGATGAGAGAATGTCCAGTTCCACTGTCTCAAAACACCACTCACATCTCCAGCTATTCCCAGTTTCAAATAAAAACTAACAGCGTCAGATCCCTGGGTAGTGGGGCAGTAGTATTTATCGTGATCGTGATTTAGAGAGAATAAAAGTGAAAAAAAAACAGCAACTTTTACAAGTTCTGTAAATGTACACCTTATGTTACAGATGTAAACCAAGTGTATGTGTGTACTGTATAATATTAACAATAAGAGCAACTCACTACTGAAAATGGCAAATATAGGAAACAGTGGAGGTCGAATCGTTGGCCCCTTGATCACAAGTCAGCAAATCTTACTGCTACGCCATGGAAGCTGTTGTCTTTTCCATGAATCTTTTGTGAAAGTGTTTATTTGATCTTTGGACTTCAGGTTTCATACATTATAGAGTTTATGCCTACATTTTGTCATTTACTACTAAAATATGATAAACATTTCTCTTTTAAAAATGTGTTTACACAGATTATTGTAGAAACGGAACACACATGAAATGCGTGTGTTCCAAAAAACGATCTATTATTTCCACTCTAAAACTCCTGCACTTTACTCCCAGATAATCAATGAAGGCATGAGCTGGGAGAAGTTCGTGCACATTCTAAGTCAGTGGATGGATGGAATAGCCGGCTGCTTGCTGCTTGTCTTTATTGGAGCATACAGGACAAAGGACGCTGGTGGAGAGGTGTGAACGGATTTAAGGTGGGCCGGATCTACGAGTTTTTTCATAGGCTCTGGTAATTCTAGTGTTAATGAAACACTCCTTCATAAATCATTAATTTGAAGTAAAAAGAAGATAAATGAGTTTGGACCAGACCAACCTAACTTGAGAATTCAGATACAAACAAATGATCAAGTTTGAGCTTAACCCTGACTTTTTCCTGCTCTTGTTAGGACAAATGGAGCTGTATAACCGGACATGATATAAGTAATTCTTTTTTTGTTCCTGTTTGCTGTTTCGGTACCAAAGTGCTGTGGACAACAACAAAGGTGTGAGACCTATAAACATCTATCTGAATAATCCAAGCAATACGAGAGTAGCCGCAGTCCTCTAGACCTATGTGCCGTAAGAGCTACCCAGGTATGCCTTGGAAAAAATAGTGCAGTGCAACTGGGTCTGAACCTGAGAGGTTGGTCAAGACCTGTCTGAGTAGGACAGGACTACCTGGAGAAGCTGGTATAAAGGCAGCTCTGTGAGCTCAATGTTTCAGAAACAGCCCTTCAAGCTTTTCAGATGCATCTCCAGTCTGCTAGAGCCCATCTGCCCTGGGTGTGTGGTCACCAACGAGTCTCATGAGACCAACGGATAGTGGGCATATGAATTGCCTCTGAGACAGAGAAAGGCTGGCAAAGGGACGAAGCATCTGGGAGATTCCCCCAAAGTGCTAACTAAGAGCCATATCTGCGAATGCTAATTTCAGAGCTCCTTTTTTACTGGCTTCACTGGTAGCACATGTAGGAGATATAATGTGTTTGTAGTTAGTAAGACAGTGGCGTGCATTGTGATGTTTTTGGTTGCAAAAAATGTGCCACCAAAAGAAAAAAGGTTGGGGAACACTGATTTAGGCAACAGCATGAGGCTGCATTTTTGGCAGACTTAGTGAAATTACTCAATTTAAGCAGAAAGTTACTGAGATATTTTCAGGCCTGAAAGAAAAGAGGCTAAAATGTATGTTTAAGGAAATATGGGTATCCTGATCGTAAAGGGAGAATAACACTTAGGTTGGACTTGTCCTGTGGGTGTAGTATAAGACAGGTTGGGGGGTGGGGGCAGTTATGTTTTAATATGTGGAATCAGTGGCTCTTACAATGGGAATTTGTGCCCAGGTGAGGTAAGTCTGGAAAACTTGCATAGGACTGGGCAGACTAGCAGCAAGTGTACAATAAAATGAGGGTGGGAATTACTCTGTGGGTGTGGTAAATGAGAAAATGGGATGCAAGACTTGAGAAAAATGGCCAAAGACTGGACACTGTATTTGCAGAGGCAGAATAAGATTTGGATTGGACGTATGCTATGGATGTGTTGTAGGACAGACAGAAGTGCACATTATTGGAAGATTACAGAGGTGGGTGTGCGGACACAGAATTGGGAACTGGGAAAGTTGTCAGAAGATTGGGCAATTTAGAGACAGGTGTAGTATAAAATTTGGGTGGCAGGTGCTCCTGTTCCTTTCCACGTCTATAGGTCGAGTTTTGGGAAGAATAAGGGGATTGTGGATGTCATAGACTGAGGTTTTGGATCATAGTAGAAATGGGAAAGCTGACATCAGATTGGCCAGCATGGTAGAAAGGGTATAATATATTTTAGCGTGGATTTGTCCTATTGGTCTGGTACTGGACAGGTCAATATGTGCATTGACAATATGATGAGGACCATGAGAGCATGTGGAATGACCAGATAAATAGATATGAAAGGCACTATATAACAGATAGATAGATAGATAGATAGAAACAGCAACATTTATTTATATAGCACATTTTCATACAAATAATGTAGCTTAAAGTGATGAAGAAAGAGAAAAAATCTGCAGGGGTTCCAGGCCACAAGACCGCCCAGCCCATTCTCAGCATTCTGCCTAATATAAATGACCTCAATCAGTCCTCATTGTATTCAGGGTTCTCATGGAAGAATTTGATGATGATGGTCATGTGGACTTCTGGCCTTTAATCCATCAATGTAAGGACATCACGATGCTTTGATTAGGTGGTGGTGGTGGGGCAGATCGCCACCACAGTAAACCTGAAAAAGAACGGAAGAGAATGTAGGGGTTAGTACATATTTTGGAGCCACCATGAATAATAATGATAATTAATTGAATATACAGAGCATTAGGATTTAACTAAGATGAAGCTATGAGAAAGCATGTTAAAGTAATGTGTTTTCAGCAGTGTTTTAAAGTGCTCCACTGTATTAGCCTGGTGAATTCCTATTGGCAAGCTATTCCAGAATTTAGGTGCATAACAGCAGAAGGCCGCCTCACCACTTCTTTTAAGTTTAGCTCTTGGAATTCTAAGCAGACACTCAGTTGAAGATCTAATGTTACGATTTGGAGTGTAAGGTGTAAGACATTCCGAAATATAAGATGGAGCGAGATTATTTAAGGCTTTGTAAACCAAAAGCAGTATTTTAAAGTTAATTCTAAATGACACAGGTAACCTGTGTAGTGACATCAAAACTGGGGTGATGTGCATAGATTTTCGTTTAAGTTAAGCCTTTAGTTAAGATTCTAGCAGCTGCATTCTGCACTAGTTGCATTCGATTTATGTCTTTTTTGGGTAGTCCTGACAGGAGTGCATTACAGTAATCTAGCCGACTGAAAACAAAAGCGTGAACTAATTTTTCATCATCTTGCAATGATATAAGAGGTCTTTTGCTATATTTGTGAAAAAGTGACAAAATACTGTCCTACTAATTTGATTAATATGTGATTTAAAATTCAGGTCAGAGTCAATAGTTACCCCTAAATTATTTACCTTTGTCTTGAGTTTTAATCCTAATGCATCAAGTTTATTTCTAATAACCTCATTATATTCATTATTGCCAATCACTAAAATTTCTGTTTTCTCTTTATTTAGTTTGAGAAAATTAATACTCATCCATTTCGGAAACACAAGTCAGACATTGTGTCAGTGAATCAAGAGTGTCTGGGTCGTCAGGTGCTATTGATAAATACAGCTGTGTGTCATCGGCATAGCTGTGGTAGTTCACGTTATGTCTCAAGATAATCTGACCTAACAGAAGCATGCAAGTGAAAAGAGCAGCAGACCCAGGATAGAGCCTTGTGGAACACCATATAGGATATCATGTGTCTTTGACGTGTAATTACCACAGCTAACAAAGAATTTTCTACCTGCCAGGTAGGATTCAAACCAATTTAAGACACTGCCAGAGAGGCCCACCCATTGACTAAGGCGATTTCTAAGAATATTGTGATCAATGGTATCAAATGGGCACTCAGATCTAAGAGGATGAGAACAGATAGATGGCCTCTGTTTACATTTACCTGCTAGTTAATTACTACTTTAAAGAGTGTAGTTTCCGTACTGTGATTTGTTCTGAAACCCGACTGAAACTTATCAAGAATAGCATGTTTATTGAGGTGATCATTAAGCTGCATAATGACTGCATTCTCTAGAATTTTACTTTAGAAAGGCAGGTTAGAAATAGGTCTAAAATTTTCAAAAGCAGAGGAGTCAAGATTATTTTTCTTCAGCAGGGGTTTAACTACAGTAGTCTTAAGACAGTCTGGGAAGACCTCCATATCTAATGATGAGTTTACTATGTCAAGAATACCATCAATTAGCACTCCTAATACTTCTTTGAAAAAACTTGTTGGTATTGGGTCAAGGACACAGGTTTAGGGTCTCAGCTGAGAAATTATTTTATATAAATCAGATAAATCTATCCTGGTAAAAGAATTTAATTTGTTTATAATAGAGTACTGGGGTTTAAGAGGATCAGTATTGGGGAGATGTACTATATCATTTCTAATATCATTAATTTTTTGATTAAAAAATACAGCAAAAGCCTCACAAGTTTCACTGGAAGTATTTTGGAGGTATTCCTTTGAGTGACTTGGATTTAGCAGATGATCAATTGTAGAGAATAAGACACTGGGATTACTAGCATTGTTACTTATAATTCTAGAGAAATAACACCGCCTCTCAAGACGGACTATGTTGTTGTAATCTATTATTTTAACCTTCAATATCTCATAGTGGATAATCAGTTTAGGTTTTCTCCATTTAAGCTCAGCTCTCTGGTATGTTCTCTTTAGATCAGACACTCTTTGGATCTTCCATGGTGTAACAATGCTAGAAGATTTTTTAACTATCTTTTCAGGTGCAACTATGTCAGCAGCAGCTCTCCCCTTAGTATTAAAATTTTCCATCTTCCTATTTAGATTATTCTCACTATTGTAGTAAGAACTACAAATGGACTGGTTGCTTAGAATGTTTGTACATTTTGAAGCTGCTGATGAATCAAAGAAGGTTTTTTTTAACAATATGCTTCTCGTGATTATTTTCTATCATTATTTCTATATTAAATAGTAAATGAAAATGGTCTGATAGACCAATTTCAATGATCTGCTTCACATCAACTTTTAGTCCTTTTATAATTGCTAAGTCTAACATATGACCTGCTTGTGCGTAGGCTGACTAATGGCTCAAATCAAAAGAGTCCAGGAGGTTCATGAATTCTTTTAATTTTGGGTCACACTGATTATTGATATGAAAGTTAGTCACCGACTATTAGGAATGCGTCATAGTTCGTAAATACAGTTGACACCAAGTCTGAGAATTCCTCAAAGAAAGACGCATTGTATTTAGGAGGTCTATATACGGAGAATTCTAGAAACTGAGAAACTCCACGAATAAGAATGGCAAGATACTCAAAGAACTTGAAATTGCCACAGCCGACATCTTTACACTTTAACCGGCTCGAGTAAATGTTTGCTAAACCACCGCCTTTCTTACCTTGGCGATCCGCATGAGCAAAGCTGTAATTCGGAGGTGCAGATTAAATTAAAACAGTTGCACCATCAAATTCCTATCACAGATAGATAGATAGATAGATAGATAGATAGATAGATAGATAGATAGATAGATAGATAGATAGATAGATAGATAGATAGATATGAAAGGTACTATATAATAGATAAGTGCTATTTCAGTTTCTCCCCCCAAAAACTGTGCCCCCACCCAAATTTTTTCACCAGCCTCCACTGAGTAACATCAAGAAACTCCTCAAGCAAAAAAAGGAGGTTTTCAAGCCTGGTGATAGGGAGAAGCTTAAGCTGGTACAGTATGACCTGAAGAGGAGCTTAAAGCAGGCAGAAATGGACTATAAGGGAAAACCAGAGAGGAGGCTCCAGCACAATAACATCACGGAGTTGTGGGGGGGAAATGAAGACCATTACTGACTATAAAGAGAAGAAGAGCCAGTAACATCAGGTGATGTTAACAAGGCCAATGAGTTTAACCTTTTTTATAATAGGTCTAACATGGCATCCAGCACTAGCTCAGTGTCACTGAATAGGTCACTTGTTCCCCCTTTCACTGTTTCAGAGGCAGACATTGCTCCTCCATGTTGCTACACCCCTGACACCATTGGTTCCATTTCCCAGCTCTACACTGCAGATGAGGTGATGGTGGAGCTGAGGAGACTACGCCCTGGAAAGACAGCTGGTCCGGATAATGTGGGCCCCAGACTGCTTAAGGATTGTGAAGATCAATTTTCTGGGTCTCTACAGATATTGTTCAAACTGAGTATTCAAGGTTGGAGAGTCCCAGCTCTGTGGAAAACACCATGTCTTGTCCAGGTTCCCAAAGTTGTGCGGCTGAGATAAATGACTATAGACCAGTGGCTCTCCCATCACATATCATTAAGATACTGAAGTGGCTGTGATTGCATAACCTTGAGGGTGCAATCCTCTACAAGATACACCTAACCCACTCATTTTTGGAAGAACTGGGGGGGTTATCTGAAGATTGTTTCATTCAACACCCTCCATCCTTCCATTTTTAAAGATAAACTGGAGAGGATGGTGGTGGATTCCACGTTCAATATCTGGATCTGTAAATACCTGACTGGATGACTACAGTTTGTCAAACTGGGGAACTGTGTCTCCGGCATGGTAATCATCAACGTTGCGGCCCCACAGGGAACTTGTTCTGGCCCAATTCCTGTTCATATTATACACAGCAGACTTTAAATATAAGTCGGACTTTTGCCAAATTTAGAAGCACTCTGAGGAGCTATTGTGGTGTGTAAAAGGAATGGGCAGGAAGGGAAATATAGGGATCTGATTGGAGGTTTCAGTGACTGGAGCAATAAGAACTGCATAGTTCTGAACATATTGAAGACCTAGTAGATGTCTATGGATTTCCACAGGCCTAAGTTCCCCCTTCAGCCTTTCAACATCTGAGAGGAGGACATTAAGGTGGTGCAGACATATAAATGTCTAGATGTCCACCTTGATGACAGACTGGACCTGGTCTGTGAACAAAGAGGTCCTCTACAGGAAGGGGCAGAGGAAACTGTTTTTTATCTGCAGAAGGGTTAGATCATTCAATGTATGTGGCGAAATTCCGTCTTTGCTCTATCAGACTGTTGTTGTTGGGGTAACAGTATGACAGATAAGACCACTAAGAGACTGGACAAGCTGGTGAAGAAGGCTGGCTCGGTACTGGGCATTACTGTGGATTCACTGGGAATTGTAGTGGAAAGGTGTATAAGGAAGAAGGTACAGACCAACCTTGACAATAACAGTCACCCTCTCCACAACATTTTAGTGGATCAGAGAAGTAAATGCAGCAGTCATCTCTCACTGTGCTGTAGAAGAGAATACTTTAGAAGATCATTTGTTCCTACTGGCGAGAGATTTTAGAATACTTTTGTCAATACAAGTGATTCATGGCCTGGTCACCACTCTACCTTCCAACACTGTAACAACTGACCCAATGGTACTTTTCTACTATTTATTTATTTATGTTTGTTCTCCTTGCCTTTATAATAGATTTTAACAATTTTTACTGATGTGCTTGAACTACTGGGTGCCTGAATTTCCCTTAGGGGGTGAATAAAGTACGTATCTGTTTATGTTTATCTATCTATTCTGTATATAGATGAAGTACCAAAAAAGCAATGTGTCTTTGTGAATACCCGTACCTTTGCCAGAGGCAATTCCTTTAATTTTATTTAATTAAATCATTGGGACAGTTTAGCTTTGCTAAACAAACAAGCTTAATGGACTGAATGATCTCCTCCCATTTGTCAAATTTCTCATGTTCTTATTGAATGTGGAGCTAGGGAATTTAATCAAGATACCATACATGCATGGTATTGTTATGTTTGTGCAGGCGGCTCATGTTGGTTCAGACTCTCAAGTGATCAGAAACATCAGGAATGACTGGAGGTGACAGTTAAATGTACATTTACAGTGACATTAATCCCTTTTTGCGGTACACTAATACACAATCAAAAAAATACACACAGGCCAAATGTTGCTATGAATTGGTGAGTTGATGTTATGAAAAAAATTCTCAAAAAAGCACCACTGGCAAAAAATCTTTTAAATGTTGAGAATTATTGTGAGTAAGAAAGATCAGGAGATGAACAGAATGGTCAAAAAGGGAAAACCATACCTTACCATTTTCTAAGCCTGCTTAATCCTGAGCAGGGTCGAAGGGCAAAAGGAAAAGCATGTGCCAAAAATACCAGGAAGCAAACCAAAGCTAAAGGGCAAAACAAAATCTTAAGTCAAGGATTGAAGAGTACAAAACCAGAAAACGAAACCTGGCACTATGACCTACTCATAAATAAGCTATTTAGCACCAACAAATATGAGATTTTGCATTCACCAAGGGATACCCTAAATGCTATTCCTTGCATAGCTTCACAAGACATCACAAGCACAACAACATGGTCCAATAACAAATGCCAAAGGTGTTGGATAAATAATAACAATGAAGCTGGTAAACATAATTACAAAACAAAAAACAAAGGTCTGAATAAGATTCTATACATATAAAAACCTTGATTAACACAAATATACATACAATGAAATGTATACCATGTGATCAAGTGCAGAAAGAATGTATTTCAACCCTGCTTAGTTGCTTTAATGTAAATATTCTTCATGTTGCCTTAATCCACATTTTCTTGGTTAGAACTCCAAAAGGCTCCTAAAGTCTGTGTCTGTAGTATCAAAGCCAAGGCAAGACCCATACATTGGGTGGGTAGCCAGTCTATCTCAGGGTTCAATCAGTCATACTGAGCCATTGTAAATTTATCAGTTAAATGAATTTGGAATAAGGGAGGAAAACTGGAAAAGCCACAGAACTCAGTCTTCCAGAGCTTGAAGGTCTTAATTACTTAAATTACAATTTCTTTTGTGACTGCTCAATTTATGATCCAAATTTTTGGTAAGGATGTTCATTGAAAGTAATTTAAAACATAAATGCTGAACGTTTCCAATTTAATCCTTCCAATCCATGAACGTTATATAGGTTGGTACTTATGAAGTAAATGATCCCAACACAAAACACTAATTTCTGCAGTACGCTAGATATATTGAAAAAAGTGTTCTGTTGAAATTTACTTTTATAGAGGGATAGCTTGGTGGAACCAAGAGAAGAACTCAAAGATTTTGTTCCTTACCTGACATGACTTTAGTGGTGATAGCAAGCATTTTGTATAAGTTGCAGCTTAGATAAGAAAACAGAGATGTATACCATTATGATTTGTATATTCACACTAAAAAGTCACAAGTGTGTCAAAATATGAAGAAAAAATAAGAATTTGCTTACTTTTTAGGTGAAGTGCAACTATAGCTCTTGAGACACAATTACACATAGTAGAAACACTTTGAATTCTGATATGAGTCCCCTTTTCGAGGTGGCCTTATTCAACAACATAATTCCAACCCATTAACTTATGTTTCTAATACACCTATTACCTTCAGGATGTTTTGTCTGTATTTTCAACATCAAATAACTTCATTCAAGAGCAAAAATAGCAGACATCCACGATTATTTGGAGCACTGAGATGTGTGCTTGTCAACTCAATGAACTTAATTTCTGCCACAGAACTGGCACTCATAAATGAAGTCCAAATGTTTTATACTAGCCTTTATTCCCACTTGTGTTCTCATTTTTAACACATTAAATATAGATGTATTTACAACAGGAGACACTTACCTTGAAAGTCATTTTACAACACAAAATCCTGGCTACTGTAAACCCAAGGACTGCACAGAATTAACAATGACAGGAATCTAAAATTGTATTAATGTTTAAAGACTTGGCTATTGTGAGGTAGCATTCTAAGCACAGACTTAAAATGTGAAAACTGAACAGAAGAATATTCAAATGAAAAGAGCACAGATTTTAGAAGTGATATTGCTTGCCGTCAGTCCAGCAGAACTATTTAATGTTCCTTTCAAAAGAACATAAACCCATATGGCGTACAAGCTGTGTCTATGCTGGCCATCATGATCTAACTGGGGGAGTCTCAGTGCTGTCAGTATCCTCACTTCTATCTGCAAAGTATTTTATTAAGTGTCTACCAGTTCATGTTCTATATTTTCTGTTTATGCTTTTTTATTTCTTTTCTGTTTAATTAACAGCTTTTTATATTTATAATAGTTGCTTATTGTATGTTCATAAAATTTTAGTTTTGTGCAATTTTGTTTCTGTGTGGAAATACAGTATGTGTTCTATTATGTTCCATGTGTTTTGTGGGTGATTCCCCAAGAGGCGGGGCCACCTGACCATCGCCATTTAGGAACAACTCCAGCACTTTAAAGGCTGTGGAGACAGGCTGTTCAGTGGGAATCATTTGTGACTATGATTTGGATTTAGATTTGGATGTTGGATTTTCAACTATTTTTTTGTCCTATCTAAGGATTCTGATTACTGCACTATATTATTGTGATTTGTTTGCTGTGGATTACCTTTTGCCTCATATCTGCTGTTTGAGCATTCTTTTTGTTATTCCTTTTATCATAAACTAGCTGTCCCTCGTAGCTCCTTCCACATAGTAGTGAAACAGGACAAAGTTTAAAAAATCAATAAACAAAAAGGTATAGCTAGCTAAGCGGAGGCAAGGTACACTCCAAAACGCAGAGGCAGACCGACTCACCACTGCTGACGTCATACCTCCCCCTCCCCTGAGCCTCTGTCACAGATTAGCACGAATATATCACTCCTGCAAGTGATATATTTGTGCTATGATCCTTAGCACAATGAGAAAAGTTCAAGCAAATTCTAGAAAAAAACCTGATCTAAATCTGTTAAGTAGTTCTCTCGTAAAAAGAAAACAGATATACAGAAAGACAGAAGTTGGATTTTATATATATACTAGCCATGTGCGCCCAACTACATTGCATGTGTTAAAGTTGTCTGTGAAGGGCTCCCTGTTTAAACACGGCTGCCAGTCGTGAACTGGGCCCTTCGTCGCACAGCATTATGATTTTTTATAAGGGAAACAAAATTACAAAAGAAAACCCTTGAATATTGAATCGATAGGAACGGCCTACTCTGAATCACTTTCTGAATCGTAATTATGTGGTGGTGCAGGAGCATTTCTGCTTCTGTCCGTTCACAGTCCGTCTCATTTTCACGACGCTGTTGTTTCCTCTCACGATCTCTTCTCAACCTTTCTCCAATCTCGCAGGTTGCTTTGTGGCAATTCAAAGAGTAAGGCAATATACACGGAGCAATGGTTATAAAAGGGGGACACATAGGTATCCAGGCTCTTTAAAGCATAAATAGGGATCACTTTACTGACATGTGAGCAAGCCACGGTACAACTGTGAGACGTGCAGCTCTCGCCGGCTACAATGTAACAATAATAATTTCCGGAACGTGCTGTTATGTTGTCATTCATTTTACCCACTGTCTTTCTTTCATTCATATGTTACGTAGGCATGTACCTTTTATCTTCTGCAATCTCATTCTCTAACCAGGCCTCAGGAGCTAACCAGCGTAACACTGTCCACCACCCCTTTCATCATTCCGGCACATTGTTGACATCCGTGAGTAACAACAACGTACTAAACTGTAAGGTGGTCTACGCATGCGTGGAATATGCGGACAAACAAAGATCAAGATCTAAATGAAGATCTCTTAAGTTAATTTAAAGCACAAAAATTTGTTTCATTTGAATGTATGTGTTTTGAGGTGTGACTGGCGTACTACAGTCTTCAGTAGTATAAGCCTGGAGGAGATTCTTAATACAATGCCTATGTTTTAGCTGTCTCTCTACTGCCATCTAGTGCTTCTTCTTCTAATTCATTCGCTGACAAACAAAGATCAAGATCCAAATGAAGATTATATATAGAGATTGAAATAAACATCTAAAGTTTCTTTGTTACCTTTTTATCACAATTGGAGTTTTTTGCACAGCTTCTCAGTTTTGTGAGGCATTTTGGAACTTAAAGTACCTTTTATAATTTGTTGAGTAACTTCCCCATTTTGAGGCCTTGCCATCCTGAAGTCTGCAGTTGTATTTTGGAGTGAACTGAACTGAGTGAGTCTCTTCTGGGCTGGCCAATGAAGGTCCTGGCCTGCTCTTATGGAGCGTTTTGAAGGCCTTTACTCATTTTCACCATGTCTGAGACTCCATATTATGACATTTATGACACACATTTGGTCACTCCAGCTGTTTGGTGTGGTGTGGTTCACAGCAGACAACAAAGCATAAAATGTGTTTTTTCATACTGGAAACTGTTCAGCTATTTTTATATCCTCTTTTTTCATTCTGCTGACCAGTTTAATAATGAATTTCTTATTGCCGACAATTACAGCAGTATATGTAGATATTTTTATGTACTTAATTCAGTAGCAAGATGCTATATCAAACAACACACACATCCCTCCAAATAATTTCTCCTCAGGAATGTCCTCATTTTAGATATGTCCTGCATGTGTCATGTTTTACAGTTGAAGCATTAAGCCAATAAATATTATATGGTGATATGAATATATTTTAATTACTTTTTTGGGGGGTTTTCTTTATCAATGTACTGATTTACCAGTCATTTTAGGGGCTGTCCTAACCATAGAATTCAAATCTGTTACTCACTTTTTGATTGTGACCTTAATTTTGATTCTCTTTAATTATTTGCACTTTTTTGACTGCTATATTGGCTGATGCTATTATGTTGCCCCATCATTAGGGTACAGCCCTGTCTTGCTATGGGCATATTCTAGGAGGTTATGACCTTTTGGGAATGGTGTGCCAGGATGAAAAGGTCATCTAAAACTCACTTGCTAATCGAGTTTTGTGAATTCCAAAGAATTCCTGAGAATTCCTAAACCTTTTTTGACTTGCACACTTGGTCTTTTTGGTACTAACCTCTGCCAGTTATTTTCAACATTGATTTTTGTCTATTGATTTAGTTTTGATGCAAGTTATAGTTTACAAATTTGCAATTAACTTTTTATTAAATAATTTAAATGTTCTAATTATTTAATGTGTGGCAGATGGCTGGGAGCTCTGACCAGCCAGGACACCTAGAAGGATCGTGAGAGGGACTATTCCTCCCCCGGACCATGACAGGGCAGCCGCCGTGGTTTGTGTGGGGGCTACAGGAATTGAACTTGGAAGCTCAACCCTATAGGGGCCCATGGCCACCGCCAGGGTGTGCCCAGAAGACTGTGAAGCCCTGGACATCAGCACTTCCCCTACACCCGGAGGTGCAGGCAGAAGAATTACCAGGGACACCTGGAGTGCTTCCTGGTGTGGCGGAAGTGCTGCAGGAAGTTCATCAGGAGGCACCTGGAGCACATCCAAGTGGGAATAAAAGGAGCCGCCTCCCTCCAGTTACGAGCTGGAATTGGGAGGAAGAGGACAGAGCTCGGAGGAGAGGAGAGGAGAGGAGAGGAGTGGAGTGGAGTGGAGTGGAGGCGGTGGCGGTGAAGGAAGGCATTGGAAGGTCCGGACTTATGGGTGATTGGTGCTGGGGGACTGTGTGCTGTGCGGGACTTGGCAAGTGTACATACTGTAAATAAACACGTGTGTTGGACTTATTGGTGTCTGTCTGTCTGTGTCTGGGCTGAACTTCCACAAATGATAGAAAGCAGAAAATCAAATGCAAATTGTCACAATTGAACTGAGATATTGAAAGAAAAAAAATCTATGTAAAGAATGTCAAAAGATACATCAAAAGCCAGGAATTTTATCTTAAAAAGTCCGTCCAGTGGTCCACTTTCTGAGTCTTACAACAGTAACAGAACATATCTCTAAAAGAGATCATATATCTTACATGAGGCTTCATGATGGCTGACAAGCAAGCGATTCATTTTCAGTCCCAAGTCTGAATTGGGCTAATGCTTATTGAAATGGTCACCCAGTGCATTAGCCTCAGCTTTCCTATTATCAAGTTTGTCTTTGTCTTATTTAGTCATTCAAACCTATTGTACTAATGCTTTAGGAGACTTCAAATAAAATGAAAATGCACTGAAGCTTGTACCCTATTCTCAAAAGAAAATGCATTTTAGGCACCTCACCTCAGTGAAGGTTAAAGATCCTTTTAAGTAGGCAGCTAACATTTTTATTCTCATAATTAAGAAGAGCTTTAAATTAATTGTATAATTAATCTTGTCAAATGAAGTTACATGGGAGTCAACCCCTCATTAGAGACTCTAGAATGCTCCAAATTGCTTTAATAAGGAAATGGTCTCCTTAAAGTACTTGACTCTTTTATGAGAAAATAAAGGCAATTTTAATAATAAAAAACGTTTTATTAATATACTCCATAACCAGTGATTAGTCATTATCTCAATTGTTTCTGGCTCTAATTAATTTTACATAAATGTAGTAATGAAGGCTTGAGAAGGCAGAAGGTTTCCTAATACTTGAATAGCTGATCTGAATAACTATTACACAGAAAGTAAGATATGCAAAAAGTTTATATCCCGAATCTTTGAAAACTTTTCACAGCAAATTAAAAAGTGTTAAAATCTCTATATTAACAATGTGTTTATGGGAGGCACTACACATTAACGAGAAAACATAACACATACAATTATTGGTGGCAGATGTGGTAATTCCAGGATCTGAGAATCAGCTGACCTTGTGGTATTTTCACACGTTACACTCTGTGAAGTTTACATAGAAAGGTGCAATAAACAAAAACATCCAGTGAGCCCCAGTACTGTGAATGAATGATCTTGTTGAAGAGAGAGATCAGAGAAGAATGGTTAGATTTGTTCAGGCTAAAAGAACACAAGGATTTGAGGTTAGTCTGACAAATCTCCTTTTCTGTTAATGACACACACATACTAATACTGTAGAATGCCCAGGAGTGGGTGGTAAGCCAATTGGCGTAGGTCACCTGTAACAATGTCTTCTGTAGCAAACTCTGGACCCCCAGAGGTTTACTTTCTCCAGGAATTCTATTGATTTGGCGTTTTGTTTTTTTCTGGTTCATTGTAAATTGGTCATATCTCTGTTATGTAATGCTAACAGACTTATGTTGTCAGGATTTTTATGTTAATCAAACTTAAACCTACTATGTTTTACTGTGTGTTTAACCTAATCTGTTGATTCAGGTATGATGCACAGTTTACATATTTCTATTAATACTCTGAGCCTTTACTCATTTAAGAGCACTGAACAAATATTATCCAAATTTCAGAAAAATTGAATGCCAGGGTTTGAATTTGGCATTAAACAGATTGAGTCCATGGGTCCATCCTGCCTTATGTCAACCGTACAGGCTGGTGATGATACTGTAAAGGTGTGGAAATGTTTATTTGATACAGATTAGTTACCTTAATTGCAACAAAGTGTTCTTTGAGTGCTATAGTGTGTTTAATTATTGTCTTTTATCTGTCAGAAATAGAGCTTTAAATACAGCTAAAATACTGGCAAAACACACTTCTAAATTGCAATTCTGAAAATTACAATTAAAAACCCTTAAGCCAGAAGAGGATGGTTCAACCCAGAAATTTTAACTTTGTCAAAAATCCAAAATACCAAAACTTACATTTAAAACTATTACATTAACTAAACAGTGCAAACAACTTTTTAAATGCAAGATCTATTAAGATCAGGGGGCAAGTTAATGCCACAGCTAAGCGCTATGGCAGGTAATAGTCTTATATATAAACGTCTATGTGTGGATGTGTGTGTATCTGTCCGGCTCGGAAGTGAGAGATGGAGTCGGGGTAAGGGCTCCACCTCCGAGGAAACAGAAAAGTAAACGTCTACGCGTGGAAGTGTGTGCGTCTGTCTGTCTGTCTGGCCCGGAAATGCGAGGCTAATACAGCCTGAAGCTCAGAGAGTCGGCAAGGTGGCCGCAATTTAATGAGTCAGAAGAAGAAAGCGACTCTGTTGCCAAAGAGAAAAGCACATCGGCAAAATGGTATCCCTTTTACTTTTCCTCCAACCACTAATATACAAACGAGGCAAGTACGTCAGCAAAGTGAAACCTACAAGAGAAATGCCCAGAGTAATTCCTTTCAATTACCTGACATCTATACATTTCAATTTTTTTTCTGATGATTTCATTAGTTTCTAGGACCCCAGGCTTTTTAAAGTACAGGCTTACACAGCTAGTATTATATAAACCTCTCACTGGTTTAAGGAACTCCTCTGCTATCCCCGTGAGGTTAGGGGCCTCCGGACTTAAAGGTCCCGCTCATCCAACATCCACAGGACCACCCACAAAAATATGAGGGTAAGTCAATAATGATCTACACTTTGGTTTGGGATGGCTGTACAGATTCCCCCACCACATATGAAAACACTGTGTATCTATGTTCACAGAGGTAAAACTCTGACCTTTATTAGTCAGTTGCTTTTTCTCACAGTAAACATGGCTGCTCTGCTCTCCAATTGCATCAAAGAAGAGCAGTGAGCAGTGATCCACTTTATATGAACCAAAGAAGTACCAAGGGCTGAAATTCATAGAATTCATAGAAAGCTTTCTACATAATAGTGGTTTACCCTGGTGGAGTATTTATGAATGCACTGAGAAGTTCAAAAATGTGTTAAGCACAAAGAAAGAATAGGACAAAGATTTTGGCCCTGGTACAACTACAGCCCATTAAAAGCAGATCACTAACAATTATTGACTTACACCATATACTGTATACTTAATTTCTGAAAATAGAAATAAATACTTAAAGCTTGAAATATTAAGATTGTAGCTACTATGCAACAAAAAATCTCATCATGATTGTACTGACAGAGACAGAAAATATGGCACGTAACTGAGGCAAAACAGCAGAGATTGGGAGATGAAAGCAAAGGCAGGACAAAGAATCTAAAGCAGAAAGGCAACAATCATGTTTCTGAACCCAATAGGTACACCAAAGTTAATGTCTTAAAACCAAACCCAAAAAGGTCAAGAAGCAGATAACTGACTTTTTAATTAAAATACATATAAAATGTTTTGTCATTGAATACAGTACATTGGAAAAGGTTTGACTTTTAAAGCCAGCTTAAATAGTGCTGTGCCAATTATGTCATGTGATGAGACCTCCTGTGGTATGTCCTAGTAATTGGAACACAAGATGGAGTCATCCAATCAAAAAAAAGACATAGAAGATCTTAAACAAAAACTTATTAAGACCACAAAAATAAACAAAGGTAAACAAATTCATAACAATGATAAGAAAGAGGAAATACCTAAATGGTGCTCAAAAAGGAAATTGTCACAGCAAGCCATTACCAACCTACCAAGAATAATATCTGTGGTGAAATTTCAATCAGTGTTATTAATGCAGCAACAACAAAAACATTATTTTTGGATAACCCAAAAATACACAAAGATTGCCTCAATGGGCTTTAACGGGTTGTGTTTAATTTATAGCCCTTCTCCCAGACTTGACTCTCTAAGAAGGCAAGAAAAAAACTCTTTAATAAACCTTGCAGAAAACAAATGGGAGAAATCTTGAGATGGGCAAATCCCAAGGTAGGTTGGGAGTGCACTGGGTGTCAAAAATAGGGCAAATACAACAAAAAAAATCAAATACATGTAGTTCTCTTTTCAGAACTAGATGGCCAATCCATTATTACCACCTCAGAAATATAATATAATATAATTTGTTCTTGCACAGCTCACCTGTGTGGGAGCAGAATGCCACAACAGCTAGTGGAAAAAATGTAAGAATAGATTATACCTATAACTAAATACAGAACTAGCACACACAAAGATAAGGATTTGTTAAAATACACAGCAAATAAACTAGAAACTGATTAATATAACTGGAATCCAACAATATCTATCTATTAATTAATTGTGAAACTATGGCCAGTTGACAATGAAGGAAATGAAACTGTAGGAAAGAGAGTCACAGGCAAAGTTAGACACAGTCAGAGTCTTGGAGAACTTGGCCAACAGGTTGCATCCCCCTAATTGCCATTCTACAGCAAAGTCAGTGCTGGGTCATCCAATCTGATAAAATAACCCTTCTACTGGATTATTTCCGTTATCCTTTATCTAAGATGACTTTTCCATAGGCAGGAGATCAACTTTGCATTAGAGCTGTGCCCCCAAGTGTCACATGTAAGTACAAAGAAAAGAAACAGGATAAAGTTAGTAACAGTTTATAAATATTATATTACTTATTGATTGCACAGATGTCTAACAAACAGAAATACCGAACATGCAACTAATTAGCAGCTCTAGTCAGGGTATGCTAGTCTAAAGTAGTAAATCTTCAGTTTGGATTTAAAAGCTGAAATTGAAGGGAATCTCTTATAGTAGTAGGGAGATCATTCCACAGCTTTTGTGGCCCTGTGACTAAAACCTCAACCTCCCACTGTTATTTTTTAATCCTTGGAATTATAAGAAGGCTGGCATCTTGAGAGCTTAATGAATGCTCAGGATTTTAGGTAATGAAAAATGGATATAAATAAGCAGGGTCTTGGCCATTTAAGGCTTCATGTGTTAAGAGGAGAATACCAAAATCACCCCAAAGCTTAACTGGGAGTCAGTGTAAGGACTCAAGAACTGAAGTTACATATTTGCACTTTCTGGTGTTTGTAATAATTTTGATTTTGCAGCAGCATTTTGATTCAACTGAAGCTGTATAAAGAACAAATTGAACAGCCAGTGAATATTGTATTGTAGTAGTCAGTCCTACTAGAAATAAATTTTGACGTGTGAGTTGCTGCCTTGAACCTGAAAGACGAGGCTGTCTAAGGAATTCAGGAAAATCAGCTTTATTCAACTTGAAACAGAAACGGCAAGGTTATTTATTGTAGCAGGAGCGAACACTCTACTACACAAAGACACAGCAAGCGCGCAGGGATGCTGCCTGATCAGTGGCCAAGTTATACTGTTCCCTGCAACAGCCATCAGGTGACAGAAGTGCTGGCTATATATATAGGCCAAAAGTTTGGACACACCTCCTCATTCAATGTGTTTACTTTATTTTCATGACCATTTACATTGGTAGATTCTCACTGAAGGCATCAAAACTATGAATAAACACATGTGGAGTTATGTACTTAACAAAAAAAGGTGAAATAACTGAAAACATGTTTTATATTCTAGTTTCTTCAAAATAGCCACCCTTTGCTCTGATTACTGCTTTGCACACTCTTGGCATTCTCTCGATGAGCTTCAACAGGTAGTCACCTGAAATGGTTTTCACTTCACAGGTGTGCCTTATCAGGGTTATTTAGTGGAATTTCTTGCTTTATCAATGGGGTTGGGACCAGCAGTTGTGTTGTGCAGAAGTCAGGTTAGTTGGATGATCATTTATTTTTCAACAGGACAATGACCCCAAACACACCTCCAGGCTGTGTAAGGGCTATTTGACCAAGAAGGAGAGTGATGGAGTGCTATAAATGGTCATGAAAATAAAGAAAACACATTGAATGAGGAGGTGTGTCCAAACTTTTGGCCTGTATATACAGTATATATATATATATATATATACTAGCAAAATATATATATATACTAGCAAAATACCCGTGCTTAGCAGTGAGAAGTAGTGTGTTAAAAAGTAATGAAAAGAAAAGGAAACATTTTAATAATAACGTAACATGATTGACAATGTAATTGTGAGTGTTGCTGGCATATATATATATATATATATATATATATATATATATATATATATATATATACATATATATATATATACACACACATACATACATACACATATATCTATATCTATATCTATATATCTATCTATATCCATATATCTATCTATATCTATCTATATGTATATATCTATCTATCTATATAATCTATATATCTATATCTATCTATATATCTCCTTTGAAGTGCGAGCAGCTGTTGCCAGAATCCATCGAGGAAGAAAAATTAAAAACATTATTTGTACAAAATCTTAATTTATCTATCCATTCCTAAATAATTAAATGGGCAGGCTATTTCGTATCAGTGCAATACGCTGCTTGTTAAAACGGATGACTCCTGCTCTTACGTACACTTAGTGCTGCGTGGGTATTATGAACTATCGGATCCGTTCAAGTTCTGTTTAAATTTTAAATATAAGTAATTTTTATTTAGTTGACAGAAATATGTTTAGTAGGAATGTAAGTTAAATTTAGTCATCATTGCATACATTTTTCTTCACTATAGAAATTTAAAGACTCTCACTGTCCGGGCGCCCCCTGGCGGTGGCCACATCCTCTCATAAAGAGTGTCCCAGCTGTGTCCCTGTGGCCCCCAAATAGCCCCGGGCGGCTGGCCTCTAATGGCCGAGGAAAAGTATAGTCCAACTCGGGGACTATCCAGGCGTCCCGGCCGGGCAGTGTCCCCGGTCATCTGTATATATATATACTCAGCAAAAAGCGTTCCTTTTCCAGGACTGTGTATTTCAACAATAATGTTTTAAAAATCCAAATAACTTTACAGATCTTCATTGTAAAGGGTTTAAACAATGTTTTCCATGCATGTTCAATTAACCATAATCAATTAATTAACATACACCTGTGGAATGGTCGTTAAGACCTTAACAGCTTACAGAAAGTAGGCATTTAAGGTCACAGTTCTAAAACGCAGGACACTAAAGAGACTTGTCTACCGACTGTGAAAAACACCCAAAGAAAGATGCCCAGGGTCCCTGCTCATCTGCGTGAACGTGCATTAGGCATGCTGCAGGGAGGCATGAGGACTGCTGATGTGGCTAGGGCAATAAATTGCCATGTCCGCACTGTGAAACGCCTAAGGCAGCGCTACAGGGAGACTGGAAGGACAGCTGATCATCCTCGCAGTGGAAGAGCCCGGATCTCAATCCCATTGAGCACGTCTGGGACCTGTTGGATCTCAGGGTGAGGGCTAGGGCCATTCCCCAGAAATGTCCAGGAACTTGCAGGTGCCTTGGTGGAAGAGTGGGGTAACATCTCACAGCAAGAACTGACAAATCTGGTCCAGTCCATGAGGAGGAGATGTACTGCAGTACTTCAAGCAGCTGGTGGCCACACCAGATACTGACTGGTACTTTTGATTTTGAGCCTCCCTTCATTCAGGGACACATTGTGAAACATTTTTAGTTGATGTCTTATGGTGTTGACTCTTTTAGTGTTCATACAAATATTTACACATTAAGTTTACTGAAAGTAAAAACAGTTGAAAGTCAGAGGACGTTTCTATATATATATATATATATATATATATATATATATATATATATATATATATATATATATATATATATATACATACATACATGTGTACATATATACACACATATATACTATGGGGTGCCAAACAGGCAAATACATTGATTTCATGAATATATAAAGTCAGCGTCGGTATATATAAAGTCAAACTTGTTTCTGAATATATAAAGTCAAAAGTTGAATATATAAAGTCATCGCTAGAATATATAAAGTCAGCGCCGGAATTTATAAACTCACTCCTGAATATATAAAGTGAAAGTCAAAGTCTATTGATTGAAACGACTCTGAACTGAACTAAGATAACAAAAACGTATTCAGAAAAATAAATAAAAAAAACACTGTTCGGTTAATGTTTTGAAAATGATGCATGTGCCCTGCCCAGGATTGGTTCCTGCCTTGCACCCAGTGTTGGCAGGGATTGGCTCCAGCAGACCCCCGTGACCCTGTGGTCGGATTCAACGGGTTGGGAAACGGATGAATATTCCAGCGCTGACTTTGTATATTGAAGTTTTGACTTTATATATTCCAGCGCTGACTTTATATATTCAGAAATACTCCAACGCTGTCTCTATATATTCAAGTTTTGACTTTATATATTCCGACAGTGACTTTATATAATCAAGTTTTGACTTTATATATATTCGGGAATGACTTTATATATACAAGTTTTGACTTTATATAGTTAAATTTAGTCATCATTGCATAACTTTTTCTTTACCATAGAAATTTAAAGACTAAATTCAACTTCCATTCCTAACAAAGATATTTCTGGCGACTAAATAGAACCTACTTATATCTAAATTCGAGCTAATGAGCCGTTGCCTGCCTGAATAAGTCACCCTCGCTTCGCTCTTACTTTTTTACGTTCATTTAATCGTGGCTAGTTGTGGAAAAATTATAAAATGGAAGGAGGATTACACTGAGTATGGCTTTACCAAAACAATTATTGATAGCGAATCGATTATTCGTAAAGCTTCAATTGGTGATCTGTTTTTCTGTGTTAACCTCATATTTTTTCATACTTCTTCTCAAACCAAGGGGATGTGAGGGTAAAATGAATCAGGAAGCGCTGATCAATGTAATCGGTGTACCAGGAAATCATGCATTGACAGAAGTTCCCCTTTGTTTGTAATTCAAAGTGTGATTAAATGCGTGATTTTTTTACGCGTTATGGAACACATGCATCGAAGCTTCTCAGCTGTGCTTGTGCTAAGAAAAGGAAACATTTTAAAAATAACATAACATGATTGTCAATGTAACCTTTTGTAAGTAGTGCCTGGAGGATTCAGTGTGGAGAAACTGTAGAGACAGCGTGTGTATTAACTTGTGGATTTTTCTGTAAGTATTTGGTGGCAGCATCACAAACTCGCTTCCGTAACACTGCGTTAGCTGCGGAGCTCAGCGCAGAGCGAAATGAGGTGAATGGGAGGGGAGATGATGATGTGACTCCCCACCCGCCTTAACTGTCAATCCCCACAAACACAGTCTCTCGGAATTTGCATAAGCACAGCCCCTCACCTGCAATTTTAACTTAGTTACAAAGTGATCAAAGCTCTCGTTTATATCCTGTGTCCTCTCATTAAACTTATATCCTGCATTACCCGTGGGCATGACAAACGCCAGCTGCAGCCTGTCAATGAACTTAATTTAAACTTTAGGTTTACACCGTGCATTGTTTCCGAAGTAGCAGCACTCAGGAATACGGTTGTATATGTCACTTGCTCGCTTCTTATTGTTTCGCTGCCTTCTCAATTATATAATGCATGTTTTCTTCAGTGCTTTTTGGAGTTCTTCCTGGTTTTCTACGTACTGTGTTGACAGTCAGTTCACGTGATTATGTGGGAGGCGTGATGATGTCACACGAAACTCCGCCCCACGGCTTTCGAGCTCAACTCCATTACAGTAAATGGAGAAAAATAGCTTCCAGTTATGACCATTATGCGTTGAATTTCGAATTATAACCTGCCCAACTTTTGTAAGGAAGTTGTAAGGAATGAGCCTGCCAAATTTCAGCTTTTACCTACACGGGAACTTGGAGAATTAGTGATGAGTCAGTGAGTGAGTCAGTCAGTCAGTGAGGGCTTTGCCTTTTATTATATTATATAAGATATATATATATATATATATATATATATATATATATATATATATATATATATACAGTGTATCCGGAAAGTATTCACAACACATCACTTTTTCCACATTTTGTTATGTTACAGCCTTATTCCAAAATGGATTAAATTCATTTTTTTCTTTAGAATTCTAAACACAACACCCCATAATGACAATGTGAAAAAAGTTTACTTGAGGTTTTCGCAAATTTATTAAAAATAAAAAAACTGAGAAATCACATATACATAAGTATTCACAGCCTTTGCTCAATACTTTGTTAATGCACCTTTGGCAGCAATTACAGCCTCAAGTCTTTTTAAATATGATGCCAGAAGCTTGGAACACCTATTCTTGGCCAGTTTCGCCCATTCCTCTTCGCAGCACTTCTCAAGCTCCATCAGGTTAGATGGGAAGCGTTGATGCACAGCCATTTTAAGACCAGGTAACGCTTGTGGCTGGTCAACAAGTTGGCTAACATCTGCCGATTCCCCAAGAGGGGGGTGCAGTAGAGTGTGTACGCCTGATGAGCCCAGAATTAGGGCGAAACATGTGTTGCGTACTCTTTGCATCATTTGACAGTAAAACACTATTTCAACCATTCTATGATCTACTTCTCACAACTGAAAGAGGGCACCGGCCGACTTGCTGACCAACCACAAGCGTTACCTGGTAGGTAACCACACATACAATCAGATTGTGATTCAGACTACGAATACCATGAGTATATATATATATATATATATATATATATATATATATATATATATATATATATATATATATATATATATATATATATAACATGAAAATGTGTGTGTATAAATAAATGATTGAACAGCAAAATGTAACAATTAGAAAAAGAAAGTACAAAACTCAAAATCAAAATTTTACTGCATATTACATATTAGTGCATTATGCATAGTATAAAACCAGTCCATTGGAGAGCACACTCATTTACAAATGTATACTCCCTCATAATTGTCCTATCAAAGTAATATGCTAATTCTTCTGGACGTTGCAGGAATCTGCAAATTAAAGTGAAAAAATAGACATACTCAGAAACAACATGTAAAAGACATAAGAACTATTCTGGTAATCATACCTGAAATCATACAGCTACTGTAGTTTTGAAAGCTACCAAGTAAAAAAAAGAAGTAAAAAGTACAGTTTTTAATGTCATGATACATTATTTATATGAAGTATTTTAATACATTATTCTGCATTTAATTAAAAGCAGTTACATGCATGCTGAAATACTTTGAGAATATGCAAATTTAGATGACATTTTCATTTATTGCACAGTTTAATTAAATATATTTAGGAAGTATAAAATATACCATAAATGGGGACAGGAATAGTGTAGAAATATCACTTGAAATATATTCAAACTCCCATTTTGTTTTGTGCAGAAATTACCTTTTCTAATTAGAACTGAGATTGAATATCTAAGTTAACTGCTTCAGTGCCAAAGCCCCATTAGAACTTATGAAAAGATAAGATGCCAGAAGATACTGAGCAGATCAAATTACTGAGGGAGGCTCTCAAATAAAAGAATCATTATTATGAGCAACTGAGGGAAGCTCATGCTGGCTTTGTGACTTTTAAGGACATCTTGTGCCAGTTCAAATGAAGCAGACGATCTTGTCCCAGATACAAAATAACAGGTTAAGCATGTTCTTCAAGTCGACCAAGGTGAGTTTCTAAACATTTGAGCCCTTGTGATCCCAGTTAAATCTCTCGCTACTTTATTCATTAAGCAGGGACAGACTTATTGACCAGTATACAGTGTATATCTTGTTGTTTCCTACGAGTCAATATGGCCACTACACTCTACATTTGCACCAAAGAAGAGCAGAGAGCAGTGATTCGCTATTTATGGCCTGAAGGTCTATCAGGGTCTAAAATCCATAAAAGGCTTCCTGCAGAAAATGGAGACAGTATTTTACTACAATGGAGTGTCTATTAATGGATCAAAATATTCAAAAATGGTCTGAAAAATGTTAAGGACAAAGATGGGGCACCCATCCATGATTCTGATGAACTGATAAGGATTTGAGCTTGATGTTCTTTCTTGGTTCAAACAGAAAGTAAAGCAGCCATATTGACTCTTACGAAACAACAAGAGAAACTGACTGATCATGATTGAAACTTTACCACGGTTATCATGAACACACCACATTTCCATATGTAGACAGGGAAAAGTGTATAGCTAGCTCAAACAAAATTATCACAAAACTTTCAATAATTATTAACTTCCCTTCATATATTTATTTTAGAAAACAGAAATAAATACTGTGGTGGGCTGGTGCCCTGCCCGGGGTTTGTTTTCTGCTTTGCTCCCTGTGTTGTCTGGGATTGGCTCCAGCAGACCCCTGTGACCCTGTAGTTAAAATATAGTGGGTTGGATAATGGATGGATGGCTAGAAATAAATACTTTGCACATTAAAACCTGAAATCTGAATAGGTTATCTATCATGCAACACAGAGTTCCATCATGATGATACTTACAGAGATAGAAATTTCGCAGGCCACAGCAGCAAGAGAACAGAAAGCAAAATCAAAACAAAATCATCTGCAGACCAAAAGCTCCAAAAGTCAAGGATTCATGAAACCACTTCCGTTTCCACATGTAGTACTGCCTATTCTGGTGTGGAAAACATATGAAGGCCACAGTATGATGAATGGACTTGTGTTTCAGAAGACATCATACAACTGTTACAATTGATACTACGGATTATTTCTTTGTTTATTCTAAATATTATATGGCGATCACCTGTTTGGTGCACCAAATCCTTATGTTTGTTTTCCTTCTGTTTTTACTGTAATATATATTGTGAAGGACAGTCGGGTCCCATGCCCGGCAGGGACGCCCCTGCTGCTTATGTTCTGGGGGAGCTGCCATGGGCAGTCCAATACCTCCCCCGGGATGCTTGGTGGCAGCCTCCCTGGCTGACGGTGATTCCCCAACCACTTGCAGGGCTCCATGAGTGATGGAGTCCTCCACAGCTTGGTTGGAGCCCGGGGTGGCCGCTAGGAGTGGCTGTCTGCTTCCCACAGCCCGGCTGGATGAGTCTTCACCCTCACTCGGAACTGCAATTAGAACCAGGTGGTTAATCACCTGGAATGCTTCCGGGTGGGCTATAAAAGGGCCCAGCCACCACCACTCGAAGAGCCAGAGTTGGGAGGAAGGAGACAAAGCTTGCCTGGGAGGAGTGGTGGAGCGAGGTGGAGAGTTGTTTGTGTTTTGGGACTGTGTTGGGCCTGTGGGACACGGGGAAGACGTGCCCGACGGCTGAAGAAAACTAATAAAGTCTTTGTGTTTTTTATACATGCCTCTGTGTCCATCTGTGTCGGGTCAGGTGCCTATATAGCGCCTTTGTTACAATATATATATATATATATATATATAGTCACAAAAACAGTCACAAGACATCAAAAGTCTTTGGGCAGCCACCTGTGTATTATTCCCTGGCTGCAAATGGGTAATTTTGCTCGAGGTTTGAGTCCAAAACAGAACTGATATGAGTTTGAGAATATGGAGGCTTTAAAGAGCGGGCAGGAACTGGAAGTGATGTCATCGGGACCGGAAGTGACATCATCAATAGCACCGGTACCAGGAGTGATGTCATCAATGGTGCCAGAGCCTAGCAGGATTTCCCGTGGATGATCTGCAGAGGATTGAGAGAGAAAGTCAGTGCAGCTCGCCACCCCTTGTTCCAGTGTGGTACTACTATTATTCAGGCCCTTTAACTGCCTCCCAATCACACATGTGTGACAATATATATATTAATTAGTCCACCAAGTTACATCATGCTGAATTGATTGAGTGCTTATTTTTGACATTTATTCTACAATTGTGCGCATGACTTCAGGAATATATTTTCTAAGCTGAGAAAAGCACACCAGTTGAGTGATTCACGAACAATTTGTTCTTTTTGAACGACTTTTTTCAATGAATTACGTGAACTAAAATCAATTTAGTGAAGCTCAATGGGAGTTCTAAAGTGCATATGTGTCCTGCACGATCTCATCAGAATCATTTGTTTTGCAAGCAGATGTTTAAAGAGCATGAATAAGAACCACCTAAATCTTAATTCTTGAACCATTTGAATTGTGAAAGAGTCACTTCCCGAGAATCATTTTAACAATTCTCATTCCTTTTATTTGCAAAACAATCACTACCTGAGAATCAGTTTAATGATTCTTGTTCATTCGAATCATAAATGAGTTATTATGAGTTGCACAATTCTTATTCACTTCATTTTGTAACAAAATGTCTTATTTTAATTATGCATCTTAAAATGTTTTTTTATGATTTGTCTACAGAAACAGGACAATGGCATGTAAATTATAATGTTAAATATATAATTAACAATTGTAAGAGATGGACCATTGATAAATGGGAATATGGAGCAGTTCAGTCCCTGCCCACAGGGGTGCTTGGGATATAGAGTCCGGAAGTGCAGCCCAGTTGGGGTCCCTACGTGTCAATGGGGGGTGCTGTCGGGGGGGGAGGCCACCTTGCTTTTCTTATGACCCAGAAGTTCTTCTCAGAGGATATGATATACACCAGAAGCACTCCCAGATCTGGCATACCCACCACCTCATATGACTGAGTCAGATTTGGGAGACAGCAGGCAACACTCAACAGAAGAATGGAAGGAGGAAGAATTGGTTAACTTTTGTGCTATTTTGGTTAATCTTTGGAGAGTTACAATTGGTGTAATCTGAGGATTTCAGGCTGTCTGCTTTGCAGAAACCTGAAACAAAATTTTGATTGTAACCATAAAACCAAGACCTTTAATCCCACACATCCGGCACCTACAACTGATACCAGAAATGGGCAGAGAAATCAGGCAAGAAATCCAGCCACAGGGAAGCCAATAGATGCTCTTCAGAACTATGGTTGCCATTAGGGAACACACAGGATGGATGGCTGCGGTACTAACGCAGAGAATGGGGCCTGTACAGACCGGAAGAACACCTTCTGAGAGAGACACTGCATGGCTTCTTCAACAGACTATTCCATGAAAGAAAGGTGCAAGAATACGCACTGTTGAAGGGCCAAAGTCCCCGACAGGTGGAGAAAAGACCTGCAATAACTCACTCTGTGAAAACAGAAAACATGTGATGGGCCATTCCTGATCTTTTTCAGGTGCCGAGAAGTCGGAGTGATGCCAACATTGACATTGTGATTGCAGACCAGAAGGATGGAAATTGAATCCCAGAAACCCCAAAATATTAACTGGGGGTAAGTGACTTTTCCTCCTTTGCAAATAATGAGTCGCAGAATCAATGTTTGAACGCCATCGTCAAATTTTCTTGGAAGGAACAGACTATCCTGGCCAACGTACTTCCTGACTCTATTTCACAGGTTGCCAAGTGACACCTGATGGAGCATGCAGATGAACCATGCATGTCAAAAGACTCCCAAGGATTGAACGAGAGGAATTGAAATCCTGCCTGACGTTTGATGAGGCATCCCAATGGCCTCAGTCTCCAACAATTTGAAGAGCTCCTTCAGCTGGTAAGGGAAATCCTGTCTCTTTTGAATTGTTTAGGCTCCATGCTGAAGGAGATTAAAGAGACAGCCAAGGCTCTATTCGAGGCCGTGGACAAATACCTCTTCCGGCCTGGGGCTGCTCAGCTAGTGGAGGGCTATGTAAGAGGAGAATGGGCATCCAACCTGGGAAGGAAGAGGATTCATTACCCAGATGGAAGGCCAGAGAAGAAAGACAAATGAACTGGCCCAGCTGAACAAGAAAATAACTTTGTACCAGGCTGGTATAAATTAATGGATGGACCAGTGATAGTTGGGAATAGGGAGCAGTTCCTTCACCCCATATGCCTGGTGGCAGTGGTCCTCACATGGCAACCCAGACGGGATGCCCGCAGGATTGCTTGGGGTATAAAGTCTGGAAGTGCAGTCCTGCCAATAGGCAGGACCTCTTAACTTTTCTTATGAATGCAAAAGTGTGCTAGGCATTACTCTGTCTGAGGTTATTATTTATTTATATAGATGGATACACAAATATTTACATAAAAGTATGCATTATTAAATGATATATTTGTAAAACAAACAGTGGGCACCCCCATGAATTGCCAATAAACACCAAACTCCAAATATTAAACATATCAAATGAAACAAAAGAAACAATTCAGTTCAAAGAAATCAAATTAGTAATTAAGTCACATCGAACATGAAGACAAAGATGAGTTTGTTTTTTGACAATGACGGACTTGGTTATAAAGAGTTTGTTTCCCGAAAACAGACTTAATCAGCAATCTTATTTTGAACTTGCGTTTGGGAGGAAAGCATAAGGAAAAAAATGTCCAGAGCAGCAGCACATGCAAAACTCCATTTTGCATGTGACAGCATTCCAGCACACACCACTTGTCACTCAAACAATTTTTGATCAAAAACAATGTGGTTGCTTTGCATCCCCAGATTGCCCTAGATCTCTCTCAACGATGACTTCTTTTTGTTCCCAAAATTAAAACTTAGAATGAAAGGACAATTTTCTACAGGGGAAGAAATCCAGGAAAAAAAATCACAGGAGGTTGACAGGAGACATAGTAACAAAAGATGCGTACAAGAAATGTTTTCAGGAATTGAAGAAATGCTGCAACAAAGTGTATTGCATCTTACTTTGATGCAAACTGTAGTGATGCTTGAAATATCTTTTAAAAAGGAAGCTTCAAGTAAAACACAGGTCTATGAGTGGTTTTTGCTTTTCAAATGAAGGGAAATTTTTACTTGATCTTGCTCCATGCGACTTTTTCTTTTTCCTGCATATGAAAAAACTCAAAGGAAAGCGTTTTTGTACTGAGGAGGAAGTCAAAGCAAAATCGCTGCAGCAATTCCAAAAATGTTTCCACCAGTGGGAAAACTGTTGGAGACAAGTGCATTCATTCACATGGGGAGTATTTTGAAGGAGACTAAAGTCTCAGTAAGTAAAAATTATTAAAACATTTTTTTTTTCCAATTCCGGTTATTTTTGGTACCCCTCATATATATATATATATATATATATATATATATATATATATATATATATATATATATATATATATATATATATATATATATATATATATAGTGGCAAAGGCACTATATAGGCATCAACCTGACACAGACTGACAATGGAAGCATGTAAAAACGAAACAAACGATTTATTTTCTTCAGCCGTGGGACACGTCTTCCCCATGTCCCACAGGCCCTGCACAGTCTCAAAACACACAACCAAAGAAAAACACCCACAAAATCACTCTCTTCTTCCTCCACTACTCTCAAGTAGCTTTGTCTTTGTTCTTGTCCTTGTTTTCCTCCTCCTCCAGCTTCTCCCGATTCTGGAGCCTCGAGTAGTTGTTGCAGGCTGTTCTTATAGCCCACCCGGGCTCGTTAAGCCATGCAGCTCTTTCTGGCACTGGCCACGGAGCCCAACAGGGCTGAGCCCTGAAGTCCCATGCCTGTAACCCAGGAGGGCTGCCACCATGCGTTCTGGGAACGTAGTGTGCATCGCATGGCTGCTCCCCCAGACCAAGTGTCAAAGGGACATCCTGGCCGGGCATGGGCCCCGGCTGTCGGTCACAATAATATATATATATATCCATCCATCCATCCTTCAATCCGCTATATCCTAACTACAGGGTCACAGGGGTCTGCTGGAGCCAATCCCAGCCAATACAGGGTGCAAGGCAGGAAACAAACCCCGGGCAGTGCGCCAACCCACCGCAGGGCACACACACACACACCAAGCACACACTAGGGACAATTTAGGATCACCAATCCACCTAACCTGTATGTCTATGTAGGTATGACTATGGCTCAGTCCAGACGCTGAGCTGAGCTGAGAGGAAGGGTGGGTAAGAGTCTGGGAGTTGGAGGATTGATTAAGAGTATTGTAGTATTGATAATTTATGAGTAGGTTGGAAGGTGTTTGGTGCACTGAGGAACAGAAAAATAAAGAATCTAGGACTTTTATCCAGTGTCTTGCATGGTACCTGAGGGTTCAAGGGAGCACTAGCGCCTCCTACTGCCACAATATATATACTGCTCAAAAGAATTAAAGGAACACTTTTTAATCAGAGTATAGCATAAAGTCAATGAAACTTATGGGATATTAATCTGGTCAGTTAAGTAGCAGAGGGGGTTGTTAATCAGTTTCAGCTGCTGTGGTGTTAATTCCCCAAAACAGGAATGGTTTAACAGGTGGAGGCCACTGACATTTTTCCCTCCTCATCTTTTCTGACTGTTTCTTCACTAGTTTTGCATTTGGCTACAGTCAGTGTCACTACTGGTAGCACGAGGTGATACCTGGACCCTACAGAGGTTGCACAGGTAGTCCAACTTCTCCAGGATGGCACATCAATACGTGTCATTGCCAGAAGGTTTGCTGTGTCTCCCTGCACAGTCTCAAGGGCATGGAGGAGATTCTAGGAGACAAGCAGTTACTCTAGGAGAGCTGGAGAGGGCCATAGAAGGTCCATAACCCATCAGCAGGACCAGTATCTGCTCCTTTGGGAAGGAGGAACAGAATGAACACTGCCAGAGCCCTACAAAATGACCTCCAGCAGGCCACTGGTGTGAATGTCTCTGACCAAACAACCAGAAAGACTTCATGAGGGTGACCCAAGGGCCCCATGTCCTCTAATGGGCCCTGAGCTCACTGCCCGGCAGCATGCAGCTCGATTGGCATTCGCCATAGAATACCAGAATTGGCAGATGCACCACTGGTGCCCTGTGCTTTTTACAGATGAGACAAGGTTCACCCAGAGCACGTGACAGAAATGAAAGGGTCTGGAGAAGCCATGGAGAACATTATACTGCCTGTAACATCATTCAGCATGAGCAGTTTGGTGGTGGGTTAATGATTGTCTGGGGAGGCATATCCATGGAGGGTCACACAGACCGCTACAGGCTTGACAAAGGCACCTTGGCTGCCATTAGGTATCAGGATGAAATCCTTGGACCCATTGTCAGACCCTATGCTGGTGCAGTGGCTCCTGGTGCACGACAATTCCTGGCCTCATGTGGTGAGAGTATGCAGGCAGTTCCTGGAGGATGAAGGAATTGATACCATTGACTGGCCACCACACTTTCCTGACCTAAATCCAATAGAACACCTCTGGGACATTATGTTTTGGTCCATCCAATGCCACCAGGTTGCACCTCAGACTGTCCAGGAGCTCAGTGATGCCCTGGTCCAGATCTGGGAGGAGATTCCCCACAACACCATCTGTCATCTCATTAGAAGCATGCACCGATGTTGTCAGGCATGTATACAAGAACACAGGGGCCATACAAAGTGCTGCGTACAATTTTGAGTTGCTGCAATAAAATTTTGGCAAAATGGACTAGCCTGCCACATAAGTTTTTCACTCTGATTTTTGGGGCGTCTTTGAATTCAGGGCTCTGTAGGTTGATCATTTTCATTTCCATCAAACGATGTGGCATCCTTTTGTTCCTAACACATTACCCAGTCTATATCAGTATAGATATCCAGGAGGATTTCTTTTTCCCATTGAGATCTGATGTGTTTTCAAAGTGTTCCTTTAATTTTTTGAGCAGTTTATATATATATATATATATATATATATATATATATATATATATATATATAATGTATGTAAAGTGAACATTATTGTGCTGCTGAAAAATCAAATAATGTAAGAAGGTTTCAGAACAACACTTTGGCAGTATGGTTTTGGCTGCTGCGCTCTGCTGGTTTGATGATACAAATTCCTGTCAACTGAGAAAACAGCCAGCCTGATGTGAATGTGCATGTGTGATTCCTGGATTGGATGTCTGTTAAAGGCATGTCTGAGAACAATTAGGCACTCATCATGAGGAATTACAGAATAAAGACAATTGATCTAATTGGTTAAGTTGAATCAGTCCCTGAAAAGATGTTCAAACTGCATTCTCGTTCCACTGTCAAGAAAACCTGGAATAGCAGTAGTAGGACAGTTGTATTTGGAAACCATGGAGACTCCCGGATGATCAGGTTTGTGTATGTGAAGAAGAGGACAAAACTGAAATGATGTAGGCTTGTGTACATGTGTAAGGAAACCGTACTCGTGGAAAGTATTTTCCATGCAGAAAGAGCTATCCTGGGATTCAGGAACCAGGATACTGGAGCCAAGCCTACAATCCTAACAACTGCTATGACAAATAAAACAAACATAATCAGACTACAATTAGAATGCATATTAAACCAAATGATTAACGTGAAATCCTTGATAAATAATCTGATGCACATAATTTCTTTCTAAATAAAGCCACATCCTTTACTTCAAAGCACCTGTGCTTTTTATATATTCAGTGTTCTGTTCTTTATTGTAGAGTTCTGTTTTGCAGTTTGTGTTCTGTGATTTGCATCCCTCAGTTATTTATTCTGTTGTCCCTGTTATTTCTCATGTAATAGAGTGGAAGGTAAAGGAGGTTCCGGAGGGATGGGGGGGTGGAGCCGAGGCGGAGGGCGGGAGCGCTGGGTTGTAACGAGGAGGGTGGAGACAGGAGAGAAGTTCGGTCATGTCGCTCTCGCTGTGAGATTGTTTTTTTTAAGTTCTGCCTGTTCGGCGTGGTTGCGGCCAACAGCAACCGTTTTTTTATTTATTAAAGAAAGGACTAACCAAGTGACCGTCTCGGATCGTCATTACGTCTGGGAAGACGCTACACTGGTGTCAGAAGTAAACACCGGCAGATTGTGCTCGGCTTTCGGGTGAGCTATCTAGCAGCTTCCAGCTAACCCTGCTATCACCGTGAGCAGCATGGCCACACAGCGGGACAACGCAGGCGCTCGACCAAAAGTCAAGGAGGAGGTGGAGTACGGTGATAACGCTGATTATCCGGGACGTAGGATAGACGCTCTCTGGGATACGGAGCACGTAGCTCGCCTGAGGCAGACGGCCAGGAAGCTAGCTGCTGACGCCGGATTCAGCGCGGGTTGGCGGGGGACGGCGCTGGCGCGCAAATACTCACCAGGAAGGAGGGGAAGCCGAACGGAAACAGAAATGGCGGCCCCTATGTGTCCAGCCGCAGATGAAAACGCCAAAATATTCTGGTAAGACTGACTGGGAGGCCTTTTATGCCCAATTTGAACTGCTGGCGAAGGCTGCGGGATGGTCCAAGACATCAAAGCACTTCAGCTGGCTCTGTGCCTCACGGATGATGCCTCGCGCTGTCTGCTGTTACTTAGCCCAGAAGAACGGGGTGACTATGAGGCCTTAGTTGGGGCCTTGCAGCGGCGGTTTGGACAATTTAATCAGCCCGCTGTCCTGCGCTCTGAACTAGCTAATAGACAGAGACTGACAGGGAGCGCTCCGCGTTTTAGCTGCAGAGATTGAAACACTGACGAGGAGGGCTTACTCGCACATGCCAGCCGTGGTGCAGAGCGAGCTTGCAAGGGACCAATTCATCCGGGCTCTGTCCCGAGGGATCTGCGGGTACAGACGCAGCTGGCCCACCCGCACGCTGCAGAACGCTTTAGAGATAGCGCTGGAGAGGGAGCTGGTGGGAGCTACGGTTGAGACTGATGCCTTCACCTGTAGCCCTGTTGCAAGGGCCGTGGGTAGCGAAATTCAAGGACCAGAGAGGCCGGCGTGGGTCAGCGAGCTGACAGAGATGATTCGAGCTGTGTCACTCCAGCCCCCGCAGAGCGGCCGACCTCGCCGCGGAGATCTTGTCTGCTGGGTGTGCGGCCAGGGCGCCACATCAGCGCACGGTGCCCAAAGCGTGCTGACCGACAGGAAACGGCCCAGGGTCTGCGTAGAAGGGACGGCGCAGACCCCTACTCATCCGTCCCACTCCGTGGGTCCGCCGGGGTAGAGCCCACTTGCAAAGCCGGGAAAGTATGGCTCAGCTTTCCCCAGAAGCAGACGACGGCGCGGAATGGATCAGGGTCGTCGGCTGGACTCATGTTGGGGACTTCTGCCATGTCCCTATCACCCTGAAGGGGTGCTCTGTGTAGCTCTAATAGATACGGGCTCCACTGCCACGCTCCTCAGACCCGACATGGTTCCAGCAGGGACGCAGTTGGAAGCCACATCCGTCAAGCTTGAACTGTGACGGGGAGTTAACTCCCATGCTGGGGCGGGGCTGGTGAACATCCGGGTAGGTGGCCTAGTAGTGGACTTTAAGGTGTGGGTTGCAGCTGTACAGGATGAGTGCATATTAGGCCTAGACTTTCTAAGGGCAGCTCGGTGTGTACTGGACTTGGGGAAAAACACACTACAGTTCCCGGGGGGTCCCATGGTGCAGATGGTCCGACCTGCAGTCCCAAAGCTCACCTCCAGCGGCATCGAAAGCAGCGGGACCCATCAGATGGAGGACTTACCCCTGCAGGTGGACCCGCCTGTCCCGTGCACCCTGTCATCCACACCAGGGGAGATGTACAGCCACAGTCCTTGGTCCAACAGCCGGTGTCGGGGGAGGCTGACAGGTTGACGGCAGTGAAAGAGATCTGGAGGCGCAGCTGTGATGGCCTGCAACCCGAGCAACAAGAGCAGCTGTGGCAGGTGTTGTGGGAATTCAAGGACATCTTCGCACTCTCAGAAGAGACCGGCCTGACACACCTGGTCCACCATGAGATCGACACAGGGGACGCGCGGCCGATCAAGACACGCCCCCGCCGCCTCCCCCTGGCACATCAGGAGGCCGCTGACACGGCGATTGAGGAAATGCTCAACGCAGGGATCATTGAGCCGTCCAATAGCCCGTGGGCTTCGGGGGTTGTGATGGTCCACAAAAAGAAGAGTCAGAAAATGAGGTTCTCGTAGACTACAGGCCTCTGAACAGTGTGACTAAAAAGACTGTACCGCTACCCGCATAGATGAGTCCTTGGATCTGGTGTCGGGGTCATCGTGGTTCTCCTCATTAGACCTACAGCGGTTATTGGCAGGTCCCACTCAGCCCAGAGGCCCGTCTGAAGACCGCTTTCTGCACCGGGGGGGTTGTGGCAGTTCAAGGTCCTCAGCTTTGGCCTTTGTAACGCCCCAGCCACATTTGAGCGGCTAATGGAAAGGGTCCTGGATGCCATTCCCCGCCAAGAATGCTTGGTTTATTTGGACGATATTCTTGTGCATGGGGGCTCCTTCGAGGCGGCACTGGGTTCGCTGAGGAGAGTCCTACAGAGGATAGCAGCAGCAGGACTGAAGCTGCACCCAGAAAAGTGCTGCTTCATGAGGAAGGAACTGGAATTTTGGGACACAGGATCGGGGTGAGGGAATCAGCACTTTGGAGGACAAGGTCCGATCGGTAAGGACTGGTCGACGCCTACCAGCATCAAGGACTTGAAGAGCTTCCTTGGGCTGGCCTCCTATTACAGGCGGTTCGTCAGGGGGTTCTCCTGTATAGCTGCACCCCTGTTCCGCCTGCAGGGAAAGGGCTGTGACTTTGTGTGGACACCAGAGTGCGAGCAGGCCTTCAGCTCCTTGAAGATGGCACTGACAACCGCTCCGATCCTCACCCCCCCCGACCCCAGTCGGCCATTCATCCTTGACACGGATGCCAGTGGTGTTGGGATGGGGGGTGCTGAGCCAAGTAGGGGAGGAAGGGGAAAAGTAGTGGCCTATTTTAGCAGGACTTTCAACAAAGCTGAGCGGCGCTATTGCGTGACCCGCAGGGAGCTCCTTGCAGTTGTTAAGGCCATAGGACATTTCAGGTACTACCTGTGCGGCCTCCCTTTCACCGTCCGTTCCGACCACTCTGCCCTACAGTGGCTGATGTCCTTTAAAGAACCAGAGGGCCAGATAGCCCGCTGGCTTGAGGAGCTGGCATCGTATTCCTTCACAGTGGAGCACAGGGCGGAACCCGGCACACTAATGCTGACGCCATGTCCCGACGCCTTGTGTGCATGCGGGCTGCAAGTACTGTGAGAAGAGAGAGGCCAGGGAGGCCGAGATCAAGGGGGAGGAGGAGCAAGATGCTACATGTGAGGGGGGTGGACCGGTTTGCAGATTGACTCAAATGTTGGACCAAACAGAGTGGAGAGCTCAACAAGGGCTAGACGCTGGTCTACAGCCGGTGCTACGCAGAGGGCCTGGAAGGCAGGCCAAACCACAGTGGAGAGAGAGGTGGCAGGGTGTTCTCCTGCCTCCAAAGGACTATTTGAGAAATTTGATGCCCTTAGGGTAGGGACTATATCCTGCAGAGGCATGGAAGGAGTGCCACTGGAGGGACTGGTGGCAGGTGGTGGTTCCCGGTCCCTGAGGGACTATATCCTCCAGGCATGCCATGGTGCCACAGGGACTGGTCACTTTGGGGTGGCAAAGACTCTCCGTCGCATCAGGCAAGGGTTTTACTGGGGTCAGGTCAGGAGGGACGTGGAAGACTTCTGCCGCCGCTGTGACCTCTGCACAGCGCACAAGGGTCCCCCTCATCAGTCCCGTGCGAACTTCAGCAGATGGCAGTGGGAGCCCCGATGGAGAGAGTCGCGGTGGACATAGTGGGCCCGTTCCCCTGTACAGATAAGGGGAACCGTTATATCCTTGTTGCAATGGACTACTTTACCAAGTGGCCAGAGGCGTATGCCATTCCAGACCAGGAGGCAGAGACCGTGGCTGATGCCCTGGTGGAGGGCATGTTTGCAAGGTTTGGAGCCGCAGAGACCATCCACAGTGACCAGGGAAGGAACTTTGAGTCGGCTGTGTTTTCAGCCATGTGCGCACGCCTGGGCATGCGGAAGACCCGGACCACACCATTGCACCCCAGAGCGGCGGCTTGGTTGAACGCTTCAATCGAACCCTGGTGAAACAGTTAGCCATCCTCACGGCAGAGCACCAGCGGGACTGGGACACTCACCTTCCCCTCGTCTTATTGGCCTACAGGTCTGCGGTACAGGACTCCACCCTATGCACACCAGCCATGCTCATGCTGGGACGAGAACTGCGGACACCACCGGAGATAACCTTTGGGAGACCCCCTGACGTGGCCGCTGTTTCGCCAGGGCCGGAATATGCTAGCAAGCTCCAGCACAGAATGGATTCAGCTCATGCCTTTGCCCGTGACCAGCTACAAAAAGCAGGCATAAGACAGAAGAGGTGTTATGACATGCGGGCTAAAGGTCATGACTTCCAGGCCGGGATCTGGTCTGGGTCTATAGCCGAAAAAAGAAGGGTCTCTGTCCTAAGTTGGACTGCCACTGGGTGGGCCCTTGTAGAGTGCTTGAAAGACTGGGAGAGGTGGTTTATAGAGTTCAGCTCCCTCCTAGGGGAAGGCGGGTGGCCCTCCACAGGGACAGGTTGGCACCCTACAGGGGCACTGGTCAGCCTCAACAGAGCCCTAGGCGGCCCATGCCCTCTCAAAGGGACCGGGTGGCCACCACCCCCTTCCCAGCTGCTATTCCATCTGCTGACCCTTTGACTTCCCCCCCTGCGCTGCACCCTCCTGCTGCGGGACCACAGGCACAGCCACCTGCGTTCACACCCCGCAGGCCTCGGAGACTGAGAAGACCCCCCGGGCACCTCAGGGACTTTTTGTGGGACCCTTCGGGACGATGGTCTTAGTGGGGAGGGAGCAGTGTAGCGTTCTGTTCTTTATTGTAGAGTTCTGTTTTGCAGTTTGTGTTCTGTGATTTGCATCCCTCAGTTATTTATTCTGTTGTCCCTGTTATTTCTCATGTAATAGAGTGGAAGGTAAAGGAGGTTCCGGAGGGATGGGGGGGTGGAGCCGAGGCGGAGGGCGGGAGCGCTGGGTTGTAACGAGGAGGGTGGAGACAGGAGAGAAGTTCGGTCATGTCGCTCGCTGTGAGATTGTTTTTTTTAAGTTCTGCCTGTTCGGCGTGGTTGCGGCCAACAGCAACCGTTTTTTTTTATTTATTAAAGAAAGGACTAACCAAGTGACCGTCTCGGATCGTCATTACGTCTGGGAAGACGCTACAATATTATACTGTATTTTTTATATATTATATTATATTAGTCATTTGCAATATCCCAGGAACACGTACCTCATTCTTTGTCAAATTTAATAACCATATTAAGAGCACCACAGATGCGATGTTTGCTCTGACGGTGTTGATGGAGAAGTACAGAGAAGGCCAGAAGGAGTTGCATTACGTCTTTGTGGACCTGGAGAAAGCATATGACAGGGTGCCTTGAAATGAGCTGTGGTATGGTATGAGGAAGTCGGGAGTGGCAGAGAAGTATGTAAGAGTTAAATAGGATAAGTATGAGGGAAGCGTGACCGTGGTGAGGTCTGTGGTAGATGTGATGGATGCATTCAAGGTGGAGGTGGGATTACATCAGGGATCGGCTCTGAGCTCTTTCTTACAATGGTGATGGACAGTTTGACAGACGATATTAGCCAGGAGTCTTCATGGACTATGATGTTTGCTGATGACATTGTGATTTGTAAAGATAGTAGGGAGCAGGTTGAGGAGACCCTGGAGAGGTGGAGATATGCTCTACAGAGGATAGGAATGAAGGTCAGTAGGAACAAGACAGAATACATGTGTGTAAATGAGAGGGAGATCAGTGGAATGGTGAGGATGCAAGGAGTAGGGTTGGCGAAGGTGGATGAGTTTAAATACTTGGGATCAACAGTACAGAGTAATGGGGATTGTGGAAGAGAGGTGAAAAAGAGAGTGCAGGCAGGGTGGAATGGGTGGAGAAAAGTGTCAGGAGTGATTTGTGACAGACGGATATCAGCAAGAGTGAAAGGGAAGGTCTACAGGACAGTAGTGAGACCAGCCATGTTATATGGGTTGGAGATGGTAGCACTGACCAGAAACCAGGTGACAGAGCTGGAGGTAGCAGATTAAAGATGCTAAGATTTGCATTGGGTGTGACGAGGATGGATAGGATTAGAAATGAGTACATTAGAGGGTCAGCTCAAGTTGGACGGTTGGGAGACAAAGTCAGAGAGGCGAGAATGCATTGGTTTGGACATGTGCAGGGGAGAGATGCTGGGTATATTGGGAGAAGGATGCTAAGGATAGAGCTGCCAGGGAAGAGAAAAAGAGGAAGGCCTAAGAGAAGGTTTATGGATGTGGTGAAAGAGAACATGCAGGTGATGGGTGTAACAGAACAAGATGCAGAGAACAGAAAGATATGGAAGAAAATGATCTGCTGTGGCGACCCCTAACAGGAGCAACCAAAAGAAGAAGAAGAAGAAGATGGATGTTAAAAATATAATGAAATAATGATTTGTGATTAATTTAACACAAGCCCTTAACAGACATTTTCTAATTGCTGATTGATTTAGTACATTTTTACTGTAATGTTAAAGGTCCTACTCACTGTTATCTATACTAATAAAAGGCAAAGCCCTCACTGACTGACTGACTCGCTCACTCACTCACTGACTCACTCATCACTAATTCTCCAACTTCCCGTGTAGGTAGAAGGCTGAAATTTGGCAGGCTCATTCCTTACAACATACTTACAAAAGTTGGGCAGGTTTCATTTCGAAATTCTACGTGTAATGGTCATAACAGGAACCTATTTTTTTGTCCATATACTGTAATAGACTACAGCTCAATGGCCGTGGGAGGCGGAGTTGCATCTCGCATCGTCACGCCTCCCACGTAATTGATTGCCTGCCCATATAAGGTAAATATTCGCGGATGAAGAACTGTGCTTAGCATATTCATAAGTAAAAATATCTGAATCACAAACTGATGTTAATTATATTTGGTCCATGAATTAAATAATTCCAAATAGTCTGTCCGCTTCCTTTCATAGCTTTTCCGATGGTTGTGCTGCTTCCAGGCATGTATTTTCGTATTAAAGCATTTAACCAATCACATCTCAGCCATTATTTGTTGCCAGGCAGAGAGGCCTTCACAATCCGTTGTGCGGGCACTCTAACACAGAATAAATGTCGATTGACTTGTTGCTTCAACCAATCAGATTTTGAGTTGGTGTCAGTACGGCCCTCTAGCAGCGCACGGTGACGCCACCGTATTCAGACTCATTGATTGGATAGAAGCCGCAGGTTCGACTTTCAGCATTAGCCGATGGCGATAGAAAGGAACTTTTGATGGAACTGAGGCACACGGATAATCTGTACGACAGAGTGATTGAACTGTTTTAAGGAAAGAGAGGAGGATGGATTTTGTTTACAAATAATCCAATTTTTGGTGAGTAAAATTTTGAGATTTTCCTAAATAATATTGCAAGTTTATGAATTATTATTGATGTTTTTATGTGTGTCGTGGCTGTGGCTGCAGTAGAAAGGAACTTGTTCACCCCTGATTTGTCTATTCAGTAAAGGCAATTATTGTTGCTACAGGAGTTATCTATCTCGTGCAGCAGCTCTTTATACTGTATTTCTGCATATTAAGATGGTTTTATAACTATAAATTAGTTTTTGAGGGGCAGGTTGATTCAGATGGAGTACTGAAGGCCTAGGTGTGAGATGCATGGTCCGCCAATGGACCAGATGATACGTAAATTTAATGAACATTACAACCCGAAAATAAACAAAGCTGTAGAGAGGCCCATGATTAAATGAACAGTAAAAAGTACGGCGAAGCGGTGACTTATTGAGGCAGGCAGGAGAGCACAATAGCAAGCTCGATGTAGTGCGTGTTAAGTCGATCTAAAATGTGCTCAGATTCAAAAAATATATCTTTTCAAGTTCTATTTGGATATAAGTAGGTTCTATTTAGTTGACAGAAATATCTTTGGTAGGAATGTAAGTTGAATTTAGTCTTTACATTTCTATGGTGAAGAAAAATTTATGCAATGATGACTAAATTTAACTTAAATTCCTACCAAAGATATTTTTGTCGACTAAATAAAAATTAATTATATTTAAAATTTAAATAGAACTTGAACAGATACGATAGTTCATAATGCCCATGCAGCACTAAGTGCACGTAAGAGCGGAAGTCATCCGTTTTAACTAGCAGCGTATTGCACTGATATGAATTAGCCTGCCCATTTAATTATTTAGGAATGAATAGATAAATTAAGATTTTGTACAAATAATGTTTTTCATTTTTCTTCCTCGATGGATTCTGGCACGTCCAGCAACAGCTGCTCGCACCCCAAAGGGTATATATATAGTATGTGTGTATATGTATGTGTGAATATATGTAGATATGTATATATATATATATATATTTTTATATGTGTGTGTATATGTATATATATATGTGTATGTATGTGTGTAGATATGTATATATATATGTATATATGTATATGTGTGTGTATATATACTGTATGTATGTGTATATATATATATATATATATATATATATATATATATATATATATGTGTGTGTGTGTGTGTATATGTATGCCAACCTGGGTGAACACAAACAATGGCCAAATACACCATTAAAGTAAGGGAGAGAGACAGAAAGAGACAGAGTGATCAAATTCATAAGAAATTACTATAAACTAATACAAAGTGACAACATTAAATGATAAAACATCATAAACCCAATAGAATCAGTAAAGGTTTAAGGTAGGCTTTAGATAATTTCACTCCAAAGAGAAACAAAACAATGGAAAAAGCTTAAAAGAAAAATAGAGAACTGAGAATACAAAGTGATATCATAAGACAAAAGAAAAATGACAAGGAGAACAAATGAATAAAAAACTGGGCTTCACCAAGTATAACGTTGTGAGCACTGATCAGTCAAAAATACTATAAAGTGAAGCAATGCACCACCCTGCCAACAAAAGAGATAGGATTCCCACAGTGTACAGAATTGGGATGTGCAATATAGGTGTGTGAAAATACAAACATGGGCAGGTACATGATACTCTGTCAAATACTAAGTGCACATGAAATTAAGAGGACTAGCTTAATGGGCTGCTGTATTAACCTCAAGGTGGTAAAGTGGAGAAATGGGAGGGATCTGAGAAACACCAAGCTAGCTTCAGTCAGAAGACATGGAGGGCTATCATGGAGTTCCAATTAGCTCCATATCTCAAGGTGAAAACCCAATGGTGTATTTCTCAATCAGAGAAGGCTACCCTTCCATGTGAGTTATCATAGGTCAGGGTAGAGTTTTTCATGTACAATCCATACCATTCCAAAGGAATCAAGACAGTGGAGATGTAATATCTGGCTAATATTTAGTAGGAAGTGAAAACAGAAGTATAGTGATAATACATTTTGTAACCAAAGGACAATATATACAGTATTTTAATATTGGAAAACTTAAAAGGTAGGGATAAGAGTATCGAAGACCAAAAGGAGAGTCTTTAGCATGCTTAAAAATATAATTTCATGTAACAATGTCATGTAAGGTGGAAAAGATGTGAATATTCAGGTACTTGATGACGTTTAAATCTAGGTAAACCAGTGAGAAAAAAAGACTTTATGCTATGAGGATTAATGTGAAAATAATCAGACTTAGACTAATTTACAGTAATTTGTAGCTAGAGAGGATACATCTCTTTCAAAGGCAATTAGATTTTCAAATGAAGACCACAATGTCATTGGCAGAAAAAGAGATTTGGTGGTAGGTATAATGCAAGTTAAGAGGTGAGATTAAGTCTGAGTTACACACAGCAAAGGCTGCAGGGATTTGGGCTTGAAAAGGAAATGAGAAAATGGACAACCCTGCATGGTACCTTTAAAGATCTGGAAGGGTTTTGAAATTACTAAGATCATAAGAATAAAAGTGGATGGAATGAACAGAACATCCTGATCATATTGATCTGATCTTCATCAAAACCCATCTGGTACTTGACCTGCCAGAAAAAAACAGTCGAAACCCTTTTCTCTCTATTGAAAACAACGCTGATGCCGGTAAAAGATTAAATGCAGCATCAAGGATGTGTGATAAAAACACCTCACATTTTTCTCCCACATGGCAAATGTGAATTAATTTGTGTTTAGCTAAGTGGAAGTAACATAACAGGAGCATAGCCAGAAACTTTGCATCAAAATTTATTGAAGAAATTTAAAGATAGTTTGAACAATTGGTAAGCTTCTTAATTTGGTTTAACAGTGAACTAATCATGGTGATGTTAACAGAGGCAATCTCATTCAAAACCATCCACAGTATTGAGACATTTTGTCACCTAGCCCAATTATGTGTAAAAATAAACAACAGAAATAAAAAAGAATCATAACAAGAAGAGACAAAAATAAATAACAAAGAACCACCAACATACACACATACATACTGTATATCCATGTACACACCCTGCAATATCATATAATCCCCCACATAAATTTTATTTTACAGATAAATGATATATTCCATTATTTTAATGGACTAACATTGTATTAACAGTCCAATCATTTTTGCTTTGTACCTTCCTCCACCATAACCTATCGAAAGCTTTAGATTCATCAAAAATTTTGAGCTCTGGTTTTTGACTGAGCTTGACATTTTAGGGTCTCCTAATACCGAAAACATTGAAATCTTGATGATGGGTGTGTCTGTGTGGTGTGTGTGTCTGTGTGTCACAGTTTCTTGAGGACAGTCTAGAGCTAAAACGGCTGGACAGAAACATACCAAAATAGAAAGTTAAGCTTGTTATGAGATGACGATGTGCTGATTAGTTTTTGCTCATAATCATGCAAGAGAAAGAGGAACTCTAGAGAAACCCTCAAATTGATTTTTGATAATATCTCAAGAATTATGGCAAATACTGTAATTCTGCAATTAATTATGAATTTTTCTTGTCAACTGCTGTTGTAATGACCTATTATATGATTAGAAAGATCAATATCAGAATGGTAAATAATTACTGAAATGTTATAAAATAGTTTGGGTAACTTTGGGTTCCTGGGGCGCAAAGCCTACTGATGCTCACATCAGTATTTTTTTAGAGTTTAATAGCTTGTAGTATGAAACCTTTTATGAAACCTGTCAGTTCTACACCGTATACATTGGTAACACTTGACAGAGAAGATAGTGTAGTCTCTGATTAGTTGCTCTTTTTTTGCAATATTTTCTGTAGAGTACCTCAGTGGAAGGGAGAGATACACCAATGATATTCTCAGCAGCTCTCACCACCCTTTAAACGGAAATCCAATCTGAGGCATTATAGTCCCAAAACCAGACAGAGACGGAGATGGTCAATGCATTCTCAATGTTGCCTCTGTGTCAAGTGAAGAGAGTGGGAAGGAGGTGGTTAGCTCTCCTTGCTACCACAAGAAGTGTGTCTTCTGTCCTCTCCGGACTAGGGAGGTGTGTTGGGTCAAGGAGAAATCATTTCTTACCTTGACTCCCAGGAATTTTGTGTTTCTGACTGACTCCACATTGGAGCCACTGATAGAGAGGAGAAAGTTGGTGCCCTGGGTCTTCATGAAATCAACACAGTGATTTCCTTTGTTTCATTGACATTCAGGCTCAGGTTGTTCTTACACCATTTCACTAGCTGTTTAACCTCTTTTCTATAAGCTGTCTTGTCCTCAAAACTGGTGAGGCCTATCACTGTTGTGTTGTCTGTAAACTTAATGATTTGGTTCTTCCAGTACCTGCAACAGTCATGAGTCTGTCTGTCAGGACGGCTTGCTGAGAGGGATTCTGGGCTCAAGAGAGCAAGGTGCTGTCGACCAGATAATTGTTTTGAATGCATAGCTGAAGTCTAATAATAGCATCCACAAATACTTTTCTGTACCGTACAGATGGGTCAGGCTTAGGCAGAGTGCAGTGGCCACACTGTCATTGGTGAAGTGGTTCGAATGGTAACCAAATTGAAGGGGATGCACTATGGGGGATGAGTTTGGATGATATGTGGGCCCTGACCAGTCTCTCAAACCACTTTGTCATAATGAGAGTTAGTGCTATGAGACAATAGCCATTAAGGCATTTTCAGCTGAATTCTCTGACACTGGCACGATAGAGGAAACATTTTGGAACTACAGCCTTTTAACATGAGAGAGAATTGTTTCCAAAAGTTTTGACAGTTTTGATAAATTCATGCACAACACTTCTGCATTATTCAGTTTGGTCTTGGATTCTAGCTGTCGACATAGTAGTGTGAAAAACAATACGTTACTGAGATGTAGTCCCTCATTTATCATTCATGTTTACACTTTCCTGTCTTTATCACATACAAAATGGAGCATATTTCTGCAACAACAGAAGCCACGCAGGAAGACGCTATTCGTTTTATTGCACACACATCAGGGCACTTCCAACCTGATTATTAACCTTAAAATTGGCACACAAAGACTACCCATATGAACGCATAGACAAAAAGAAAAATTTTATATAAAAGACATCTCTGCTCAGACTTATATTTCTATGTTTGGGTAATACAATGCAACACAGTCTCCACAAGAACCTGCCAGTGGTGCATCAGAATTTAAGGTAACAAAATGATAAAAGTATTGAAGAAAATTACCCCAGATTCTAAATGCCATCTTTCCTGTTAATATGCAATGTAGTACTGGATGTCAGTCAGCCTTGCTCGTTATTTAAAATGGACACTTTAAGAATCCATCTGCTCCCTTCAATGCTGAATGGTGTTAAATTCAGCATTGAAGCATTTCTTCTGTTTGCCTGAGGGCTTTAGTGGAAATGAAAATATGTTTGGAGACCTTTCTGGTTCAGTTGTTTTAATTCAATACAGCATTGTGACTAAATACACTAGCGCGTTTTAGCATTTCTATTATTAAGTCTGGCTTCAGTCCATAAATAAATTCAGTCAGATATAATGATAGTAAGCCCAGGACAACACACAGTCTCCCTTGAGTTACTGAACATTTTATGAAAAAGAAAATCTTATTTTAAAAACTTTACATTCTTGTTTTGTTATCAGCAGCCCCTATTTTTAGTTGTATGTGGTCTGAGGTTTATATAAATGACTCTAAATTGTTGAGGCACCTGTGTTCATATAAAGGGAAACAACAGGGTAACTGAATTAAAATCTTAAGATTTGATCACGATTGTACATAAGGGAAGATTAGAATCAAAACCTGCCAAACAGCAATCGGCTGTTGAGAGCATCTGAATTTCATTTGAAGAGGCTTTCAAAATGATCCATCTGTATTTTCATGCACTTCCATCCCTGTCTGTCTAAGCCTATCCCTTTTCACATTAGCTAATCAACTCCTCTGCCCATCTTTGATTTATGGAAGGAAAACTAATCACTTTATTACAAATACATTTCTTACCAATTCTTAATTAGCATGCTTCTGCATCAACAACTAACAAATATCAAAATGTTAAATAGACTCAAGTTACTTAAATTCAACTGTTGACAAACTTTTTTGTAAATTGTTATTTTATTACCATATTTAAATTCATTAAGGAAATGCAGCCATCCAAAAACTTAGAATGCAATTAAGTTTGGGCTTTGTGATGACAGCATCAGCAAGCTAAAGGAAGCATGACTGGGCTGTAGTAACATAAATGCTTAAATCAAATTAAAACTGATGACCCACTGCATTACAGGTAGGTTTTTGAATCTTTGAATCAAATGTTATCATCATAGTTCAACAGGCCTTGCAAGCTCTTAATATTTTTTTTTATTGATGAAAAAACAACATAAATGGAGTATTAATGTTTTTTTTACAAAAAAACTAATTTCTTGAATAACTATATTCTTTAATACAACACAAAAGAAAAAAACGGGATAAATAAAATCATGCACTTACATCTAATGTCTGACTTAAAATCGGATGATGAGATATGCTAATTAAGAACACTTATTAATAATGTACTGAATGGCTGTACTGTAAATTAATCATTTGCACAGTGAAGAGGTCAGAATACTGTGGACCAGTGGGTCAGCCAAAGACCCAACTCTACTTGCAGGGATCTTTCATTCAGATCTTAATTAATATTTTCTCAAACAGAGTTAAAAAAGCAAAATATAGCAGTACGTGTGTAACATTAATGGACCTAATTTAATTGCAATTTTGCTAGGCATTCTGGAAACTCTATATGTATACATTTATAGCCAAAGTTTGGGGTAATGTGGCACAATGTAACATGTTAGTGTAATTTAATTGCATTTTCAAGTAATGAAGTAGTTCAACTCATTACAGCTTTAATTCCTGTAATTACACAACAGTTACTGTCTTAACTAGAATTTCATTACCTGTTATGTATATCTGCAAACAAACATTCATTTTATAAATGAATTGAGGATATACATTCTGTTTTACCTAACGTTCAAGTAGATGAGCGTGGTTACATCCCTGTCTGAATTTGCACTGCACATTCATAATATATTTATATATTTTACAACACTGTCAGATCTGAATTTGAGATGTATGTTGTTTTATAGTATTACGCATTTGTTCACACGTTAGTTTACTTTGTGATTATATTGAGGACTTTGTCTTTATTAAGAAATAAAGATTTGAGAGTTTTATTTTGAAAGATAACTTTTTCAGTATTAAAACACATTGAAATGAATATGATTAACAGAGAGAATTTAATTCTAGTTGTCACAAACTCCACTCTGAGTCATAGCAAGGTTTGGGGCAGCCACCCATATATTTGGTATCCTGGCTTGTTGCAAAAATGTAAACAGCACTGATGTGCACAAAACTGATTCCAAAACAGAACTAAGGGAATAGGGAAAAGGTGGTGGCTTTTAAAGAGGAAGACAGGAAGTGAGGTCACAGGGGTTCGGCTCATAAGGGTCTTCAACCATAGGCTTGAGCCCGGACGTCACATCACAGGGACCGGAGTCGGCAAGGTCTCCTTCCATAGGCATGGACCCGGAAGTGACGTCAAGAGGGCCAGGTGGAATCTCCCGTGAATGGTCTGCAGGAAAGAGAGAAAAAGAGTCAGTGCACTCTTCAACATCCCGGTCTGATTTGGAATTGCCCTTACTCAAGCCGTTTAGCTGCCTCCCATGCACATGTGTGTGACATAGTTTAAGGAGATGAAGAATAGTGAACAGAGGTGTGTGTAAAGAAATATGTATAAGTAAGCTTATGGCAGCTATGTTAATATATTTACAAAATTGAAAAAGTCGATATTAAATCAAATGAAACACTGTACACGACAGGTGTCATACAATGCAGCACCAGATTGAAACATGCATGAAAATGGATCAATAAGTTATCTGTGTACAATAAGTTATCTCAGTTTTTATTTTAATTGTTAGTGTTTAATTGTTATATACAAATGTAAATGACTTCTTTTTGATCACCACATGCTCTTTCGATAGCATACAGAGGACCGAGAAGATAGGTCAAGCACACTATAAAGATATGGCTTAGAATACTTCTTTCTTATTGCATGAATCATTTCTGCTAATCGAAAACATAGCACATATGAATCTATTCTTTTAGAAGCGAGGATCAATTTCATTGAAACATTTAAACAACCACATCAATGGTCCACAAACCTTCAAGTAGTTTAATAAGTAAATGAAAATGTGGACAACGAGGGACATCTTACATCCCAAACCAAGAACAGAACTACAACACCCATGTCTTGTGTTCAAAAGAATGTTTTAGCTCTTCAATGTACCTTCTTTAAACAGAGGCTTTCTTCTCAAAAACACCTCCTCCACCCCAGGTGAGTTGTGTCTTATTTCAGTTGTGACTCACCTCCCTGAAGAGTGATTTCTTTTAAGGTTGGACCCAGGAGTTCTTCTGGTACGTGGTAAGTGCACCCCAAAAGCACTTCCAGATTAGATTTCCAATGCATCGATGTGAGAGTTCATTCTGATGTAATGTTGGGTGTACACTGTCGCCCTGCATACTGGGCAAGCACATTACTCCAGCAAGGAATCATCCGCTTCCCATCAATTAACTCCCATCCTGAAAAGGTGATGTGAACTATCTGATACCCTTCATGATAGTAAAGTATATAATCACATAAAAACTAATTTCTAAATTTCAAAAAGATTTACATCATCATTATTATGTACCATGTCTTATGACATGGGCGATTATGTTCTTCCTTCTGTCTCTATTCTAAGAAGATCTGATAAGCTCCTCAAAATTTTTGTCTGTTCATCCCTTAATGTAACCTATGAATGCTGAGCACTGTTGGCCACAATTTTCTCCTTCCATTAATTTTTCTTGCAGCTACAAAATGTTTAAACTTCTATTTTCTCAGTACATACCCTAGAATTTCCAGCTGCCATTTCCCAATCAGTGATATCAGTGACTGATTTTAAAATTATGACAAAAAATGTTATGAATATGGCCTTTTTCTAATAAAAATTATTTCTATTAGATTTCTTAATATTTTCCATTCCAGAAGCAGGGCCATTAATGTATATTAGGCATTCGACTTGGATGCAGATCATAAGGTAGGGAAAAACCCAGCCGAATGGGTTAGCTACCAAACAGCTTGGCCTAGGGCACAAAATAACCTAGCACTGGCACTGCCCAGAGGTATATATTATAGAAAAGTAATGCTTCTTTTATTTTTATTTGATGTCTTTTTCTTTTTATTTTAATAATTTACAATGAATATAAACTTTCAAAAAATGCAATATACTGGTTACGTATGGATATAAAATTTGAACTGGCAAAATCAGAATTAAATAAAACTTTTAAATATTACAGCATTCTGATCTAGATAAGATAATAACAGTTCTCTCAGTAGCTGACATTTCTGTCACAGAAAAACTCAAAAAATCAGAAGTAATGATGATAGACAAGCAGTTTGTGTGGAAGAGCAAGGTATGGAAGGAAGGTGGCCAGCTGGGACGAGAAGACAGCAAGTAGCTGTGGCAAAATGCCACCACCATCCGAAGCTTTGTTTTCATTATAAGGCTTAAGAGCCACCTGCAGTTAATGTTAAAATGCTGGGGCTTCAAACACAAGTGGTTTAATGGGGAAGATTTTGACTTCATTAAAATATCTATCACACTTGGACAATAATGATACAGATATAAATAAAGTACATTATGGAAAAAGAGTACTTCAGGTACTATCAGGCAATTAAACAGGAGAACTAAAAATAATGTATAGCTTTACTGGCATATCAGTTTATAAGGTTAATAGCTGGATGTATGTATATCTAAGTAAATACTATCTAATTTAATAATATCTAATCTAAAACTGCATTTTTACTTAAATAACCCTAAATTGCCACCCAGAGAAGGTACTGCTAAAATGGATACACGTTTCAAGCTTGGAAATGAGCTGTTTAATTTTGGACACCATTCTGGATTACCAAGCACTATAACAATTATATTGTGAGTTTATACTGTATATCTTGCATGGCCTTTGTCTAAACTGCCTAGTAAACACGCACACAATTTGAACAGTCCTAAGGAGATGTAACACAAGGAAATTTGGAAAAGAATGAGAAGTTTTATACTTTGTTTTAATACCATCCAAATGATTTGTGCAAACTGAAGTTTTTAAACCATTAAAGCATTTTCATTGAAGCAATGTTTTCAAAACCTGAGCCAAAATGTAAGTTATGTTAAATGGAGAGATAGTACATCATCAAAAGTACTGCTGCTCTCCATGCTTTCCTGGATAGCCGCAGAAGAAAGCACACAAATATCTGTTATTTCACTTTTTATTTAGTATTTTTTAGTATTATTTTTTATGATGGTCTAGGTCAGCTCCATGCTCCCTCTGTAGGGCATCCAGGAGCCTCTTGAACCCAAACAGTCAAAAGTCATAGATCGAGATGAGCCAGGCAATTGGGGATACGCACACATCAAGCCAAGGGGTAGCTGCAAAAGTGTTAGTGCTTTTATTATAATCAAAAACCAAATAAATAGTGCAGTGCATACAATTCTTCTTCTATTTAAATAAGAAAATAATAAATCTATGTGCAGGTGGAGGTTAAAATATCTATATATAAATATTTCCAATAAAAATGAGACTAAAATCATGCAGCAGGAATCTGTTCCTTATAACATCACCAGCCCTAGTGTATCCATTCTAAAACCACCATCTCCTCTGCTTACCCGGCATGAGATCCTGCAGCCAGAGGAGACATACTTCCGACAGGCACTGCCAAACATCTCCACAGGTTTGCGTCCCTGCTGTTCCATGGGCTCCCAGCAAGACGTCACGCCAAGCTTACCTCCCCCACCTCTCATAGCCACTCCTCGGCCTTACACGAGAGCATGCTATGGGCCACTCCAGTTACCCCAAAATGCTCAGTGAGAGTGACCTTTGTCAGCCCCCATGAGCATTAGCTCTATGCTCCTCCCAAGAGTTCTTCCCCGAGCTGCCTTCCACTGTCCCTTTGCACGCTGGCCCTATTCTGCTTTGTTCATCTTTTTCTCCTCCTTCAGTTCTCTCTTCAGAGAAAACTCCATCCTCTGCAACGTATGAATACACATCTGACTGATCCACCCACATTTGCACTTGAGTGCGTATTTGGCCAAGTACCACAATCAACCCCAGAGTAGCGCCGTCATACATCCACCTGCACCCATTCTAAGCTTGCACAGTCTCGAGACTTGATTATTTATTTAAAAAAAACCTGCACAATGTCAAATATAATTTTATTTATGAGAACAAAATGTATAAAATAAGATGTTCAATATGAGCAATACACCAGTACCACCATTGTTTTACACAAAAAAATCCATCAAGCTTAAAAGAAAACACACAATCACCTTGCCCTAATAACATTAGACAGCTGCATATGTGGCAAAATAGCCCACTGTGAATTTTCATATACAGTATATATTCAAAAGAAATGTCATCATTAAAGGTTTCCATTTACTAGAAATGTTTTGGGATAAGCTCTTACAGCTCAAGTTTATGACTGTGTGATTAATTGTCCCACTAAATGTATCCACAAGGCCAGAGACATCATGCAATATAAAAATAGATTATAAAGGACATGACAGCCATGAGTAGTGAAAGGTGTGCTACAAGATTATAGAAAAAAAAAAATCATATAATAGCACAGTTTATTTAGTCAGTGACACTGTAGATAGATAGATAGATAGATAGATAGATAGATAGATAGATAGATAGATAGATAGATAGATAGATAGTAGTGATGAGTGAAAAGGGCAGAGTTTGCTTTGCCATAATTTTGTTGAAAGTGAGAAAATGTTCTGGAACTTCTTGGCACTATGCAAAATGCATGGAAGTCATTTGGAAAGGAGAAACTGAAGTAGTTTTGAGTGGATTATAATGGTGCAGTGGTCTTTTAACTGTCCCAGAGGGCTAGGGATGCATCTGCCAACTAGGCTGCACCGATCTGTGATCTGTGTGGCAGCAGTGCTAACCACTGTGCCTCAACAAAAAAAGAGGCAGACAGAACAATAGCCACAAACAAAATACAACAAATTGCTACACACTGGAAATAAATAAAAAGTATATATATACATCATTGTGCTCACACAGTTCCAGTCTTGGGGCATAATTGGCCATGCCATGAAGTAGCATTGGGATGCTGGCTTGTTACATTGTTTGAAGTTGTAGCTCTAGGTGCAGCTGGAATGTCTGTTTCTGATGTATTTGTGCTGATGTTTCACACTTTTTTCCTTCCATCAAGAAGACAGAACTGCCTTGAAAGTAGTAATAAATCTTTCATTATTATTTCTGAGGGCTTCATATGTTTTCTGAATGGGAGGGCTCCTTTAAAGATTGTTTTGACTCATAGCTGCATGCATAATTATCCATGCGGCGCTTCATCAGTAGTAAGCAAGCACATAGAGATCAGTGTATATTCTGCGGCAGTACTCATAACATTCTCATTATAGTCAGCTAATGTAACCCTCAAATGGGGTCATAACATTACACATGCACAAAGCCTAGGCTGGGCAATGACCTTACGGTAGACATGTGTAAATGTTCTGCTCATGGCTGCTACAGATCTGTGATGCAACACTGGTCTTGCAAAGCATCATGGGGTGCTAGGAAAAAATATTTGTCAAAGCTGGTCGCATTGTTTATTTCCAGGAAAATATTTGGCAAACAAGATCACTGGTGAACACAGCATATTTATTGTAAAAAACACTTTGGTGAATTTCACAGATCAATAGTAATAGATAGGTAAATAGAAAGATAGATAGTAGATAGCTACTTTATTTGCCCCCAATGGTACATAAATAAGTTAAAAACAGAGATATAATGTATAAAAAATAATGCACATTCTTAAATTAAGATTAAACAATCTATTTACAAAAGATACAAACAACACCTCAGGCACATTTTTTAAAAGGATTCGTGTTTAAGTTATTTTTAAATCAACTACTGTAGAAAACTGAATTTCAGTGCTAAATGGTTGGTTAACTAGTTATTTGTGTTCGGTGTGACAGACAACAAGTAATGATTCATTAGAAGATTGTAGATTCCAAAATGGTGAATAATGATACATGTTAGAAAAATAAACTAGACCAATAGTTCTCAATTTCAGCCTGGGGCACCACTGTTTCACAAGTTGATCTCACTATATAATTTAATGGCCTTTTCCTGATAGTTTGCAAATAGAAAAGTTTTTTAATATGGTATTTACATTTAGGAGAAATTCAAAAATGTATATTTTTTGGCATTGACTGACCTAGAGAATCCCTGCACCAGGCCATTGTAAGCGTCTTTTGCTATTTGTAAGCAAAACAAACTTATAAGATACAGTATATAGTATTTAACAAGCAACAAGTGCAAAGACGTGTGTATAGCAATTAAGTTTCTATTTTTTTGTGTGAGTTAAAATTCAAGCTACAAAGTTTAAACATGTTGTAATCTGTTCAGTACTTTGCTTGAGAGACCAGAAAATAGAGCATTACAATAATCAAGAGAAGTGACCAAAGCATTAACAAGTGTTTCCCTGTTAATCAGTAGGATTAACTAGTTAGTTTTATTCACAAAATGTTCTTCATCTGAAAGAAAGCAAATCTATTTACATTCTTATCAAATAATAAGTCAGAATCTGAAATGACCCATAGGTTCCTCACATCTGAAGAAGTAAAAATTGGTGCCACCACTAATATCAATATAAAGGTCTATCAGCAATACTTTTATCTTGCCTCCATTAAGTTTTAAATATGTGTGACACAACTAAGAATTGTCATGCTTAAGCCAAGGTCCCTACTTATGATTTCAGTTTATTTTTTTAATATATTTTTGTACATTTTTGATGCTTTATTTGCTTTTGTTTACGTAAATATTGTTATGTATTTTATTTATCTTGTATTATCTATTAATATTTTATTTTGTGATTATTTAGTTTTTCTTGTATATGGTTTTGTTCTGCCATGTTCCTTATATTTTGTGGGTGGATCCCTAAGAGGCGGGGCCACCCATACCTGTTGGTTTCATAAGTCTTTTTCTCTTTGGGATTTCTCTTTTTTTTCTTTTCTGCTCTTGAAGTTGGGTATTCTTATAGATTGTGTTTTTGACTTTGTTTGCTAGAATAACATCTGGCAACTGACTTTTAACACTTTTTTGTTGATAAATATCTTTTTATAAAGATTTTTTGGACTTGTGTCTGCTCTAGCTGGATTTTTAACAGTTCTCCCTCTGGTGTGACAAACTTCAAAAGTTTTCTGTTTTGCTATTGTTCTTTAACTTAAAAGCTTGATCTCCATTTTGAGGTATAGTCAGTCTCATTTTTCTGGAGTTAGGCTTTACTTGATGTAAGACCTATTTTGTGGGCAATTTTAGAAGGCCTTACCCTATAGTATTTTGTGAAGAATGAATAGGGCCCACCCAATCATTTAGCAAGTTTTTTTTTTCGAGGTATAGTAGGGTTAGTGTGAACAGATATGTATGGGTGAGGTTAAAAATGAAATGTCAATATCATGCTGTCTAATAATCTTACCCCACGGGAGAAAATAAGTAATAAATAGAAAGGCCATGTGGTAAGCCCTGTAGAACACCTTGTGTCAGAAGAAGCTTTGGTGGCTGCCAAAAGATACAAATTACTGCCTGCCAGACAGACAGGACTGAAACCAAGAAAAGAAATCACTTAGACTATTGAATAAATGCAGAATGGTACACTTTATCAAAACCCATTGAAAAAAATTCAGCAGTATACTAACTATACAATTGAATTCATTAGCAGCTCTCATAAGAAAAAAAAACATATTACATTAAAGCAATTAAGACAAACACATCTCATTCAACAAACATGAACAGAAATTGAATGGAAAAGAACAGCATCTAGCAATGTTTAGAAGATTACTTCCTGTATGCTGTTGTGACTGACAAGTCATCTGCTGGATGGAGACCTGAGGGAATTAGCTTCTGAATAGCTAATCTCAGTATACAGAAAGCGAGTTTACACCTTGAAAATAGAAACGTCATGTACATCAGGTTAAGAAAAGAAGGATAAAAAGAAATTAAAATCCATCAAATTCTGAAAGATACCAGACTGTGCAAAACCACACTTTAATGACAGTTTGTCTAGCAAAAGGGGGCTTTTGAGAAATTAGCAGAAATAAGAGCGACACAGTTTCACTGAGGAAAAAATCTTTCACTTTTACACAATGGTTTGCTTATGTTGAACAAATGGCAGAGAATCTTAAATTGAGTTAAATATGTTAACATTTTGGAATGAAGCATAAGAAATTATGAAAGAATCTTGGGGATACAGAGGGGTGACTGTCTTTTTCAACTACTGCACTCATTTACAGTTTTTTCCAGACATGCAAAAGAAAGTAAAAAGTTATTTTAACATTGCTTACTTCAGTTTGGACAAACCAAAGATTTTCACTCACCTACTTCACAAATTGAATACTTTTAAAAAATCCACCCATTTTCTAAAATGTTTTATTTCAATACATGGTAGTAGAATGGGATACACCCCAGCTTAGAGATATAAGTGGTGCCTGTGTATGCCAGGGCACACTTATAGACGTACTTAATCATAGCAGACCAGTTGAGAGTTGCCACATAGCCTAACCTGCAAGAGAGAGAGCACCTTTACCTGTTGGTTTTATACGTTTTTTTCTCTTTTTTTTGGCTTTACAGCTCTGGAACTTGAGTATTCTTATGGATTGTGTTTCTGATTTTGTTTGGTAGGACTGCATCTGGCAACTCTTTTGTGATAGGAAAACTAGATGAACACAGTGGGAACAAACTGTTTTAACCCAGGAAGAAAATCAAAACAACGCACATACTGTAGAATGACCCTGCCTTAGTGTCCCGGAGCTGTGAAAATGAACGCTGTCTAATGTGCCTCACCATGAATCACCAGCCCAGGCATTGAAAGAAAATGGAAATTCCTCTCCTGATGAGATTTAAGATTGCTGGAAAGATTCTATGATCACTTTCCTTATCATGCAGGACAGGTCAGGCTTCCCTTGAAGCATTTAGCTATGTGAACCTGAAAGGAGCAGTGGTGTAATGCCAAGCTGCTAATAATGTTAAACGTGGAGGACAAGCTGAGATAATGTGATGGAGAAGGCAGAAGAAGACTTAGCTTTTATCATGTGTAAGCCTATTTCTCTTTGACTTCCTTAGCTCTTTGTTCTTATGATTAAATATAATCCTTAAATGTCCCTGCTTTAAAACTTTTTTATGATTGCACTGTGATATTCTGTTAAATCTTTAGGAAACAAGCATGTTTTTAATGACTAATGTGTCCTTTTCCCTGAAAAGAATCTTATGGAAGATCTTTAATTGTGGAATCTAAGAGGACCATCCTTTTTGGAATCATGTTATATGTACTATGCCACTAGGTTGTATATATTTATCACAACTGTTAAAAGAAATATTTGAAATTTGGGCCATTATGTATGCAAAGTGATGTTGAGTATTTTCTCAAAAATGTAACTTTTTGCCTTATATAAGTAAGTTCATTTGCTAACTGACACATTTAAATGTAACAATTTAACTCACTGTAGCACTTGTAGTAGTAGTAGTGGTAGTATTGTCATTTGAGTGGAGAACATTGTGCTGTATGAAAGCTCTTTCTCTGTCTTGACTGCCGATGGACTGGGGTCCTATCCAGGGCTACTTGCTACTTTACTAGAAAGGGCCTGACTCCCCGACTGTGAATTCGATAAAAGGCTTATGAGAATATTTTATTAAAAATTAATTAAAATATAGCAGCTTGCACTAAAACAGTGATGGCAACAAGAGATATAATCATATCCCAAAAGCCGACTACATATACACATTCAAAGTGGACCCTTTTAAAGTCAGATTTTTTTGGAATCAATAGGAGAAACTCAAGTAACCAGAATAATTGTAGACCTAGAGTGAATATGTAAACTTGTAATAATGTTGGGGCTTTTTTGTCTATTTTGTTATTTCTGATTTTGTATTTGTTGATATTCACTGTAATGATTTTCTTCTTATTATTGTTTCATTTTATTAATTTGTTTAGAATTTCCATACTGTTTTGTTTATTGTGGTCACTGTCATTTTGTTGTCGTGTATTGCCATCAGCAGCCAAATCTCATTGCTGTCATGTGACAAAAGGAAGTTGTATACTGTGACCTCATTTCCTGGAAGATATTTAAGGCTACATCATGCTACAAGATTTGTGTCAGGGTTTTATGGTTTGTGACAAAAAGGAGAGAATTTCTGAACACTGTTAGGTGGCTATTTTGCACATTTTTTTGACTTCATATGTTTGTTGCATGTTGGACTTAGGTTACTTATTGTTTTGGGTTGATAAATGTATTTTGATAAGCGGCCAAGGCCCTGCTTACTTATTTGAACTTATTACCTACAATTTAGTTTTATATGTTGAGATAATTTTATTAAATTATTTGCATAAATATCCAGAATTGATGGAATATCCCATTGTGTATATTTTTTGTGCATTTTGCGTCTTTGATTTCTTCGTATACAAAACATTAAGCATGTGGAAGAGAAGCAAAAGGAACAGCACAGCAAAAACTGTGGTGATTTAAATAGTGAAGATATAGTCAAGTCAATGTCAAGCAAAGCCAGACTAATTAATGAGATTGAAGATACAAGTAGGATAGAAAATATGTCCTATACAAGTGGTTGGCACAAAAACGACCCTTGGTCAATGCTTTGCCTTTTGTGCCAGCCATGAAAATATGAGGTCATGGTGTTCAAAATTCACACACCCATCTTAAAAAACACATAGAGGTAAGAATGCTTACATGAACTTTTGCTTGACTTGCCATTTTTATATACTGATTATTAAAATGATAACTATATATCAATTAAAATAAACAATGAATACTAGAGAAATATGACTTTTCAATTACATTATTGGGATAGGCTACTAAGTGGGGAGCGTGTGAGCATGCAAGACAGATTTTCATCAACGTTGATATCTGTCTATCTATAAATATATATATATATATACACAGTATATATATATATATCTATACTAATAAAAGGCAAAGCCCTCACTGACTGACTCATCACTAATTCTCCAACTTCCCGTGTAGGTAGAAGGCTGAAATTTGGCAGGCTCATTCCTTACAGGTTTCTTACAAATGTTAAGCAGGTTTCATTTTGAAATTCTATGCGTAACGGTCATAACTGAATCCTACTTACATACATATATACGTCCATAGCCTTCAGCTCGGTCGCCGTGTGAGGCGGAGTTGCGTTCCCCATCCCCACGCCTCCCTTTTCTGATGCAGCTAGATGGAAACAACTTTGTGACGCTGCCGGCAAATACTCGCAGAAAAATCCATAAGTTAATAGACACGCTGTCGCTAAATACTCGCAGGCAAATCCACAAGTTCATAGACACACTGCCGCTAAACATTCGCAGGCAAATCCACAACTTAATATCGGGAATGCCTATTAAATCTTAGATTCATGAGTACCGATTTGGGTAGTGAACAATTCGATGAATGAAACCTGTTAATTTACAACGGTTGACAAACATGGAATGTAACTTGAACACAACAAGTCCTCCAAATACGAACCTGATTGAAAGAAATAATGATAATCAAATCTTTGATGACAGCAACACTCATAACAGTCACAAAACAATTACATTGACAATCATGTTACGTTATTTTTAAAATGTTTCCTTTTCTTTTTCATAACTTCTTTAACACACTACTTCTCCACTGTGAAGTGCGGGTATTTTGCTAGTGTATATATATATATATATATATATATATATATATATACATTGTGGAGACTGGCCCAGACACAGACAGGCAGACACGTTCATGTCACCCACAAACATGTTTATTTACAATATTTACAGTCTTAAAGTGCACCACAAAACCCCCAAAGTCCCCAAAGTCCTGGCCACACAATGCCTTTCTCTTCAGACCGCCTCCTTCTATCTTCTCCAGCTCAGTCCACTCCACTCCCAACTCTTGCCTCGAATGAAGGGACACGCCCCTGTGCGAGCTCCGTCCTCTTCCATCTGACTCCAGCCATCAAATGGAGGGAGGCGGCCCCTTTTTTAATCACCCGGATGTGCTCCAGGTGCCTCCTGATCTTCCACTGGCACTCCCCAGTGTGGCGGAAGTACCAGCTCTGCACCCAGAAGCACTCCGGGTGTCCCTGCTCTTCTTCCCCCCAGCACTTCCTGGTGTGGCGGAAGTGCTGAGGTCCAGGGCTCCAAAGGCATGGGTGTGCCCCCTGGCGGTGACCACGGGCCACTACAGGGTGGAGCTTCAAAGCTCTGTACCCATGGCCCCAAAAGTAACCAGGGTGGCAGCCCCCACATGATCCAAGGCGGGCGCATGCCCTCTTCCGGTCCTTCATGGCATCCTGGCCAGGTTGTCGCCCCTGGCACCTCTGACAATATATATATAGCAGCTCAACCCGGCTGGGATGCCCTGGATATGAAAGGATGGGGGAAGGCAGCTTTTTTAGGGCACTGCCTACCCTGAAACACTAGAGGGAAGCTCCCCTGGTTTAAAGTGGTGCCCCGGATTCCCACAGGGCACCATGGGACTTTAAGTTCTGTATCTCAGCCCTTTTGGGTGCCGTGTGTGCTGTGGAAGAACCATGAGAGGCAAGGTTTTCTCCTAACCTGGAAGTACTAGCAGGACACATGAGCAAAAGCACAGAAGTACTTCCAGGTTGGCCAATGTAAAAAGAACCACCTTAAACCCAGTCAGCACACCAGAGTCAGGAGGAGGGAGACAAAGCTTCCCTGGATGGAGTGGAGGAAGGAAAAGAAAAATAGAAAGAGAGAAGAAGAATTGTGTTGTGCTTAGCTGTGCTTTGGGTCTGTGTTGTGCTTGTGGGAAATGGGAGAAGGCGAGAGAAAAAAGAAAAAATTAAGCGAATGTTTGCACTTGTGCCTCCTGTGTGTGTCTCGTGTCGAGCTTGGCTACACATTATATATAATACACACACACCCCCATATACTGTATATAGGCTGATGTTGATAATGATGTCAGATGGCAGAGAGATAATTATCTAGAATGGATGCCAAAGAAATTAGATAAATTCAAGCCTAATTTTAATATTATAAAAAAGTTTAATATTATATTTACTATTTAGTTATCAAATTTATAAGCAATTTATAACACTTCTTTACAGCTTTTTATAAATGAAGCACTTAATGCATGCTTGCTTTCATTGTATTTCTCATTATGTCTTATTTCACTTTTACCACTTGAAATAAATAATTGTTTATTAAATATCTTTGTTATACCTGGTTCTTAATCATAGCAATTTCCAAGTAAAGGAAATTTTAACTTTTATACCCAAGAGTAAATTTAAGAACATGTACTTTTATATTTTTATGATTAACGCATAATTTGACTTTTGACTCTTACCACAGTATTTTTATACATGAGCACTTGCACTTCTACTTAAGTAATGCATTTCTGTACTTCTGCCACCTCTACAATGGGTAAATCATTTAATTGTAAGCTGTGCAGTGCCTTGTTACTCACCCCTCTGTCTCTTGGTCTCTTTCTTGCTCTCTCTGTCTTTAATTGCTGATCACTGAAATCATAATGATTCACTCCCTCTATTTCACTCTATATCAATAATTTAGTCTTGTTTTTATTACTTTAAAGAAATAAAATCAGAAGAAGTCTGAAAGCGACAACTTTGAAATTGGGTGCGTGCTTTAAAAGGAAACTGTATGTTGGAATGTTTAGTTATAACTATTTAAAAAAAAGTTCTGTATTAGTGTGACATAATTGAAAATCTGAGGAAAATGCTGCATCTATTAAATTTTTGGATATAGAGAAGCCTCATTGTTTACATTTTATTGTCATTTTCTGTAGGTTTAAATTGCTTGGGTCAACTTGAGATCATTAATTTGAATTATAGATTTACAAATCTAGACTGTTTTCTTCTTAAAGTGTAACAGATTGATCCATCACCACAGATCATCTAGAGTTTGAACTCCCCCCATCATAGTTTTACAAAATGAGGGCCCCCAAACAGAATCTTGCATAGGCCTCCAAAAAGCTGGAAACAGCCCTGGTTGTGAGTTTGTTTTGAGTGTTTATTCATGCTCTTTGTTATATCTTTCTTCCACTTGTAATCATACTTTGCTTTAAGAGTTAGAAGAGAAAAGGCTAAATAACAATACTGTTTCAGATATGTTGGCTGGTCTTGATTAATGTAAGTGTGTCATGGCTACCTGCCTCACCAGGAAAATATGCAAATTTATTTCACTGGAAATGACTGTTGAATGACTGCTGCTGTAATGTTTTTCTTTAACTCATTCATTCTATTATCAGAAATGAGAATTAGCAAGGCAGAATGTATAAAAACAAGTTTCTAAATGCTGTGTATCAGTTGGAAAACTTTCCTGCGACATTTGGCATTTCGCTACCTTATTTAATCAGTTCTTTCATTCAATATATGAGCTTACAGTATAGATATGTGAGCACTTTTTATAGCAAAAGTATTTTTCCATTCAAGATTTTAATTAGTATGTACATCTTGGTTCTGTTTACACATTGAAGTTTAATAAAATAAATCTGAAAGCATTTTTCTGAAAATACCTTGACATTTATCCTAACCTGACAACTTAATAATAATTTAACATTTTTCAATAGCACTTTTTTCCGCAGAAGTTAAGACCCTGATCTAGCACTAAAAATGAATAATGTACTCAACTTTAAAATTGCATTTCCCCTCCATAAACTCACAGCAGAGCAGTAAATGACAGCTGTGCAGAGAAGCACTAAAGTATGGGTAATGACTGGGGAAGATTTCCAGGTTACCTTTCAAAGGTGTCAACAGTGCTGCATATGAAAGGAGTGACTTACAATTGAACAGGTGGCATCGGCTTACTCCTCTTACTGTGGCTTGTGCTGCTCTGATTTCTGCCTTCTGTAGAGAATTACTATTATTTGGTGGAAAACTGACAGATGGATTTAAAGATATCAGAATAGGTACTCTTTTTTAACTTTACCAGAAGCATTCTTTTTAAAATACAAGCTGAACTGTGTCACTAACTTCATCATATTATATCTTACATTAAACAAGCATAGGAATTTAATGTGATGGAAAAAATAGGGAGAAATTTATCTATAAAGAAGAAACATGATATATTGTCTATATTTTCATTTCAAGAAATAATCTATAAAGATCAGGTGCAATAGCCCTTATAGGTCATTTCTTATTTATAACACACACTTCCAACTCTGTTGTGTCTTACATCACTTCTGATATTCCTCCTAATGAAAGAAAACATTTCAAGCCTTTAATTATATAAGTTTACTTGGAGAGTGTTTATATAATAATGAAAAATATTTTATTTTAAGAACTTAATTGTTATGCTCTTCCCTTTTTGATAACTTTGTAAAAAAACTGGGAAAGGTTTCAGCTTTCCCGCAACCCTGCTCAGGATGGATAAATGGTTTTATGTCTTTGTATTTAATTTCTAAATGCTCATGAGGATGTTTAAAGAGAGTAATAACGAGAAAAAACACAAATAAAGAGTTGGGGCACCATAGTGATCCCTGTATAAATGGCAGTTAAATAAATCACAGAAAAAATACATTTTTTGTCTTTGCAGAGGTGAGTCAATCTTTGACTGGCTTGAAGGTGGGGGCAGAGCTGTTTTTGAAAACCAGAGTGCAGGAAGAGATGGGCTCAGGTGGTCGTGAACTGGAAGTGATGTTATTAGGGACACAACTGTCAATCATTGCTTCTGCAGAAGGATGAAGAGAAAAGGCATTAGGTAACAGCGTAAACCTCTGTTTGAGAGTGTAATCACATTTATATGAGCCCTGAAGTTGTCTCCCAAGCACACATGTGTGAAAACTGATTTACTTATGAATGTTATCAATTTACTACCAGGATCCTAGTTTCTGCCCGTTTCTGCTCTATTTTATATTATTTTTACAGTTTGCTTTATTCTCATGCTGCAGCATGGTGGCACAGTGGTAGTGCTACTGCCTCGAAGTTTCAGTTTAATGTCCCGGGTTCTCCTTGTGTGGAGTTTGCATGTCCACCTCTTGTCTGTATGGGTTTCTTCAGGGTGCTCCGGTTGAACTCCCTCCATCATAGTTTGTCCAAAGACATACATGTTAGGTGAATTGGTGATGCTTGGTGTGAGGATGTATGTGTGAGTGTGCATGCCCTGCAATGGACTGGAGCCCTGGTTCCTGCTCTGCACACAGCACCCAGAAACCCCTGTAATCCTGGTCTGAATTAAGTATGTTAGAACATGACAAGTGTTTTAGCCTTTTGATTGAATTTGTGATATAGCACTCTCTGAGTTACAAGCTGATGACATCACCAAGTACTACATGTCATGGATCATTTGTAGAATGCATACACATATTTGTAGCACCATTTTATATAAACCAAATGCCAAAAAGAACATGACAACATCAAAAGTTGTTTAAAGGTTACTAGCCTACCCGCGGCGTACCATATGCCGCATAATCAGGCTGGTTTTTTAATGATTTTTAAGCACAGGGAGAAAATTAACATTTGAAAAATCGGTAATGTAATAAATCAGCAAGAAAAGCAACATTGTAACAATGCACGGAACGAACCAACACACAATCGTCTGTGACTGAAAACTGGTGGACCGTCCTCGTGCCTTCTCCTGCCAGACGGAGGGATGGGGGTGCACGGCGCGGAGTGTGGAACGGGAGGAGAGAAGGACGTCCATTCAGCTCCATCCGTCATGCTAGTCTGCTGATTTCTCGTTCAGTATGCACTGCCCGCTCATGTGCCCACCTCCAACTCGTCACTTGAGTCGTCGTCTTTACACAATCCAGATGTCCATGTGACTGACGTAGAGTTTTCATTGCTCTGTGCGGTTTTGGCCGCTTTTCTAGATATAATCCAATCCACCAAGACACCCGACCACGGTAGTAGCGAGGTGGGAGGGGGGTGTGTACAAAGTGCAGGAGCTTCTAAGAAGACGCATGTTTGTTGCGACGCAACCAGTGGGAGCGCAAGAGTCGCACTTAGTGGGAATTCCATGGTTTGCAGCCCGAATGGGGTTCAACGGCTTACCCACGCCGGGTAGACACATGCTCAATGTCATGCATAATTATTTATTGAATGCTAAACAATTCTGGAAAGACATGGTTGTCTAAAACGGGTTTGTGTGAGAATACAACAGTAAGCGAATGAAAAGATGGAACTCTGGAGAGAGCAAAATACAACACAATAGTGAACAAACGCCGCATAATTATTTATTGATGGTTGAACACTTCTGGAAAGACACAGTTGTCTAAAAAGGGAGGGTTTGAGGATACAATAGAAAGTGAATGAAAAGATGGAACTCTAGACTTTTCATTGCTCTGTGCGGTTTTGGCTGCCTTTCTATATATAATCCACCAAGACACCTGACCACGGTAGTAGCGAGGTGGGATGGGGGTGTGAACAAAGTGCAGGAGCATCTAAGAAGACACATGTTTGTCGCAGATGCGAATTGCTGTATGTAGCGTGTAAAACAGTTTGCTATGGTGCACGCGGTCGTGCGTCATAACTGAAAACTCGGTTTTTAAAGACTGCTTACTTCATTGTGCTTCATCCTCAGTTGTAAAGGATTGTTTTAAGGATCCCATGGGATACCCCTCGTAAACTGTTTCACACGCTGCATATGGCGATTCACCTCCGCGAGAAACATGCCTCTATAAACAGTCAACGTAGCTCGGAGGTGCATGACATGCACATGACATTAACCTGACCTGCACTGCATATGGCCTCTACGACAGATGAATATAAATGACGCCATTTTTTCTGTGTCCTCGCGTCCGAGTTGGTGGGCGTGGCCCTGCGAGTTGTTGTCGTATCCAATGGTCTTGGAGTTGGTGGGCGTGGCTCCTTCCTGTGTGTGCCATAGGTGTCTCACTTGTCGACGGCTTAGTGAATCCACGCCCCTTCCCATGGTTGTCTTGCCTTTCCATGGGTGTCTTGCCTTAGTGAATTATATATATATAGATGATTTTCCCCATCTTTAAAAGTACGGGTAGGTTAAATTGTGGGTCTTATTATGATCTTACATCAATTTTTCAGATAGTGTATTTTAATTTTACTTTGGCAAAAGGTTGCCAAATAATCTTGTAGCAAAACTAATGATAAAAGTTTTGGGTCTTGTCAATTATGTGAGTGTTATGAGTCTCTTATGGTGACCAATTTTAAGGGTACTTAGGGGGAGGATTTGGATGTGATAGAGATGTTTACACATTCTTCTCTTGTGCCCTTATAACTGAAAAATCACACCCCAGAAAAATAACACTAAGCTCACCTCATGCCCGGTGTCTTCCAGTGCTCCTCTTTTAATATCGTAGGACACAAGAAGTCAGTGCCATTTGCAAGATTGGCAGAGAAGAAGCTGCATTACCGTTGCCCAACACTCTAGCACTTGTATGTCCATTTGTAACTCTCCCATCACTAATGTAAAGGCATTACCCTGGGTGTCCCAATAATTCTTATATCTTCTCATTTTTCTTTAATAGTCTTCATTTCTACGATTTGCTAAGCAATATAAAAGATAAAACTATTACTTTTAATCTAATTAAAAGGGAATCCTTATCCACTATTTTTGTAAATGGGCAAAAATAAGCAAGATTAAATTTTCCAAAGTTTATACTTTTAATATTTCTTTACTAAACTGATTTGAACTAAAAGAAGAGGAATTATAGCTGTGCAATTTAGTGGACTCTTTAATGGGCTTAACACACAGATGAAACGTACAATATGCTGTGTCAAATTCACTTCCATCTCACAGTAGAGGTTTCAATCTCATATATGCAGTATATACTGTATATATTGTAAAAACACACATAAACAAAAATGAAGGGGGGGGGTAACCACCCTGTATATTGTCTAGATCACTCCAAGAACAGAAAGTTGCTGTTAGAAATAGAGTAATTTCTCGAGACTGAGCCACAAAACATGACCCACCGAAGCAGTCGATAGGTGAGATTATATAGCGGGGAGGAAGGAACAGGTGGGTTGTCAGTATAAGGAAGGGAAGTCATGTCATCCAGGGGCAAGGTCCATTGCTGGAAGGAAGGTGAGATTGGTTTTACTTGTTCCTTCAAGGAAGGAGAAGAGGCATTAGGGCACATGACTAGCCTTGTCCACTGGCTTTCAATATTAAGTAGACCGTGTTGCTGCCCAACAATGCACATGTGTGTGAAAATATATATTTATTTAGTCACACAATGCATGCATGGAGAGCATCTACAAAGCCCTGATAAGATAAGGCCACTGAACACAAGTGTCAGAAGGAACACAGCTGCTAATGAGTTCTTTTCTATCACCCACAAATTAGAGCACAAGCCCCAGAGCTAGCTGTGACCTCACTTCTACTGTCAACCCTAAGGTCCTGCTCCTTCCTCCACATGGGCTATTTAGGAAACAATGGCACCAGATGTCAGGGATCTCAATAGGGAGCCGACATAGATAGCCACACTTAAAACATAAAGAACAAAGGTTTTCTAAACTAATAGCACAAATGTAGCAGATTCTCGTATATTTTTTTCCAATTATTAATGGTTTTGCTGCAAGTACATTCTTATTCTTAAAGGTATTATTTTAATAGTAATAATTTGCTGTTTATTGAATGTATTTAATATTTCCAAGGAACAGAAAAGGCAAACTGTTGAACATGGAGTAGGAAGTGTCATTGTCTGAGGTTCTTTTTCTGGAGGCAGCGTTGGTGACTTGCACAAAGTGACTGGCGTACTGAATCAAAAGGGTTCCCAAAGTTTGGCTTTTATATCAGCAAAGGATGGCTACTTTGATAAACCAAAAATCTGAATAAAATTGTGTACACTTAATGAATCCTTGACTTACTTTTTTATTTTCCATTGTTTATTTGTTCTATGCCTTGATTTAATGAAACATTAAGACAGCAAACTGCGTGCATTTCCATAAAAACTGAAAAAACTGAGATGTTCTAAAATTTTTGTCCAATAATGTAAAAGTCAATTGCTCAATTTATATTTAATTTTTATACATTGAGTTACACCCTTATTAATTTGAAGTTCAGTTTGTTCGCCCTCAGTACTGTATGTGATTCAATAATTAGAAATGTGACTTCTTCATCTTTAAATGTGATCTTACTTTTCTAGTGGATGCAAACATAAATCAAACATTTTCTATGGGTGTAGGGTGTAGAACAAAATTGGGAACCACTGCACTAAACCTCATGCTGGCAATAATGATGCAGGTCTTCAGACTGTTCTGTTACAGTCAGTGTTTAATTTCCATTTTATTTTTATTTTTGGTCATTTTTAAATTCCTTCTTTTCATGTGCTTTTATTTTTATGTATTTATCTTTAATATTGTTATGTTTATTTATTATTTAGTATTTAAGTACAGTGTATTTAAGTTTGAATAATGACATTTGACCGCTGTCTATGGGACCACCTTCAGACTTTAAACAAATCTGTGTCTATATGTGTACTACTTCTTTATTTAGTAATTTGTAATAAAATTTATACATGTCTTTTACTTGCGAACTCAACACAGTGGTCCATACCTACATTTAGTAAAAAGAGCTTTATAAAAACAAATAAATGAGTCAATGAATGAATGAATGAATATTGGCTTTTTTATATAAAAAAGCTTATTTCATAAAGATACTATGTTAATCTTTGTGTTTTCAAGCTGGAGGTTTCCTCTCCCTTGAAAGGCATTTTATTTATTTGCAAAATTTTAAAGTGTTTTTGAACTGTTTAAAGCTAGTATCCCCTTCTGGGCCTGTGCAGGTCTTGAAGCCTGCCATTTGAGTTTGGGGTCTGGCTTCCTGGGGTGAGGCCTGTTTCTAGGCAGACCAGTGAAGGTCCATTCTGGTTTTGCTCATTTTTTGAGGCCCATTACACCATTCCACCATTTTGTGTGTATGTAGATAGTAGCAATGCCAGAGGATGATGTACAGTTCCTAGTTAAACAGTGCCTCAAAAGTACACAAATACTGTATGTATGTATGTATATATATATACAGTATATTGTAAGAAAAGGTGCTATATAGGTGCCTGACCTGACACAGATGGACACGGAGGCACGTATAAAATAAAAAGACTTTTATTTTCTTCAGCTGTAGGGCACGTCTTCCCCGTAATCCCTTCAACCACACCACAGTATAAAATACATACCAAGCTCTCTTCTTCTCTCTTCCACCACCACTCCTCCTGCTCAGCAAGCTTTGTCCTTCTTCCTCCCGACTCTGGCCACTGAGTGGTGGTTGCTGGCTCCCTTTTATTGGGTACCCGGACCTGCACTTCCAGATAAGGTAAAACCAGTGCCCAAAAGGGGCCAGCAGCTCCTGCTGCAGTGCCCCCTGGCGACGCCTGTGGAACCCCACAGAGTTGCACAGAACTCCAACCCCCATGAAGCCCTCGGGGAGGCTGCCATCTGGTGTCCAGGGGGAGATAGGGCTTCCCACCCTTGCCCCCCCTGGCAGATGTGGTGAAGGGGCGTCCCGGCCAGACATAGGCCCCAGCCATCCGTCACAATATACAGTATATATATCTTCTTCTTTTGGATGCTTAACTTACATGTAATGCTTTTAATAACTTTATTTCTCTCTGTTCAACATTAGGTTGTTTTTCCAATTCTACAGATTGTAACATCCATTTCTTCCTCTAATGACTTCTATTTAGCTTCATTATCTCCTTTCAACTAATCTGTTCTTCTCAATGCCATATTTCAAAGGCTGTGCTAGTAATGTTTTCAATATCATTTACATTCAAACCTTTACATTAAAGTATATACTTGACTTATTTATATCTCCCTCTTGTCTTCTTGATTAACACTTATAGTAGACACCTCCTGGTGTGCACCTTTCAACTTTAGGTCATTTACCAATTTTTTAAAAAGAATTTCAATCCTCAGGTTTCTTCGACAGCATGGTTAAAGTTTTCTTTCAATATTGTATTCCCTTTCACTGCATTTTCTCTACCATATTAAAATCTAAAATTAGAAAAGAAATAACCCCTCTCCTTATTTTCAGCAGAGACATAGACATTAATTACCAAGAACTCCTACTGTGAACTTTCCCTTATCTTCACAGCAAGACACCTTCACCTCCAAGTTTTTTCACTTGTTAATCTATATTAGCAATATTTCTAGTGCTGCAATTATTTATGAATTGTTTCCAAGAAGATGACACACCTTTCGTTTTTTATTTTGACAATCACTAAAGGTTGATTGCTATTAGTCTCAAGTCTCACAGATGTAACAAGTGAATAAGTGAAGGTCCACTTTTGAAGTTTCAATGAGTCCTGATATTTACCAGCGTTTCCAGGTCTGATTGCTGTCTTCATCACAGTTTCATTTCCATGATTTCTGGATGTGTGATATAGTGTGACTTCATTATTATTATCTCCTGCCAGTGTGTGGGGAGTTTAATTGAGAAATAAACTCGCTCCTTTAAAGTACGCAGTTTTTGAATTGCGTGGGATTTTGTTGTTTGAAGGTTGTCAGCACTGTTCTTATCATTTTCATTATCTATTATCACTCCGATTAGAAGACCATTTGTCGTTTTTCCATTTAGTATCCATGGAGCGGTTCAGTATCGAGCAACGCATTCTTATTGTGAAACTCATTACAAAAACAGGGAGTGCTACGCAGAGACTGTCTGTAAACTTCACACAATCTTTGGACATGACAATGCCCCTACCGCAACAACAGTTTCGAGGTTGGTACAGAAATTTGAAGAATCTAGGTCAGAATAATCTTCAGTGACAAAACACATTTTCATCTCTTGAGGTCAGGTGTTTCCTGCTTGCTTTAAACCTCCTTGAGGTGTGTCTAAAACTTGGGGTCCACCTGTGACAAATTCTTTGGAAATATTTTAAAAAGGCACACACCAGTGTATATATACAGTCCCACAATTCACATAGCTTGTCAGGACTCAATCAAGTCCTGATCTTCATGTTCAAATTATAGAGAGACATAATTCAGAGAAAGGGTGTGAAACCATTTCTAAAGGTTTGAGTCTTCCCAGGAGCACAGTGGCCTCTATATCTGTGAAAAGGAAGACATGTGGAACCACCAGCATTATTCCTAGAATTGGCTACCAAGTGAAACTTAGTTACAAGATAAGAGGGGTCTTGGCCTGGGAGGTGGCCAAGAACCCAACAATCACTTTAAAAGAGCTTCAAAAGTCCTCTGTTGACATGGGAGAAACTACCGTAATTGAAGGAGGACAGTCTCAGCAGCTCTCCATCAATCAGGTGTTTATAGAAGAGTGGCTTGATGGAAGTCACTCTTGAGTAAAAGGCATATGACTACCCGCTGTGAGTTTGGAAATTGGCATTTAAAGGACACTGAGAGTATGAGGTAAAAGATACTCTGACCTGATGAGACAAAAATGTAACTGTTTAAGTAGACCTCTAAATACTATGCCTGAAGTCCAGGCACTGCTTATTATGTGTCTAATATCAGTGAACCAAGATGGTGGCAGCATCATGCTGTGGGGGTGCTTCTCATTGGCAGGGACAGAGAGACTGATCAGAATTGAGGAAAGGATGAATGAAGGCCAAAACAAAAAGGCCTTTGAAGAAACCCTTCTACAGAGTAAATGCGGCCTCTGTCTGAGGAGATGGTTCTCATTTTTGCATGACAATTACCTAAAGCAAACAGCTAAGACAATGCAAGAGTGGCTTTGGGACAAGACTCTGACTGTCCTTGAGCGGCACAGATAAATCACAACTTAAAACTCAATAGAATATGTGTGGATATACATACTCTTGCGAGGCCAGAGATGATTCTCAAAACGTTTGTAGTGAATAGTAGCAAAATCCGTCGCTGCAAAAGCTACACCCAGAGGGCTTCTTCCTAAAATCATGCCCCCAGTTTCCCCAGTCCATAAACTTTAAACAGGCACAGTTTCAGGGGCAGAGCAAAAGAAACAGAACAAAAGACTTGATGCTGAGAAAAAATAAAAAGCTAAAATTGCTGATATCAATTCAGGAGCTCAAGGTAACTGAAGCTTAATGATTAATTTGTACATTGTAAAGAGCGCTGTGACAGATGAGACTGACACTGCACCTACTTGGCTTCACACATTAGAGAGATGTCTCTGTCTGAAATGATATATTTCTGTCATTTTGTGTCATTAATAGCATAACAACAGCAACTACAGATTAGCTAAGAATTATGGATTATGTATATGCTGTGTGATAAAACACTGAGGCTATATTCAGGCATGGCATGTCAGCATTTCCAGTTAGACTGTAATGTTACCTTCCCTTAGTTATTCATTTAGACACGCAGTCAGAAGGTGGATGCTGTGCAGAATAATGTGTGCTTCTGTTACACAGATTTGTAGATTTGTGTGTTTTGAGTACTGAAATCTGCATCTCCTATGGCTCTTTGCTATCAGCTTTCTTAAGAGCAGTCCTTTAGATGATTTAGTGGGATGCACTGTTTACTTCAGATGCAAATTTTGCAGTTCATATGTTTACAAATATAACTGCCAATTCTTTCAGCCTTACATCAACTCTGACATGATTGTTATAACTGAACCATCAAGAGCACGAACAACACCTGTAACAATGCATCGTTCACTTTTACCACTAGTCCATTTATGTCTTCATCCATCCATCCATCCTCTTCCGCTTATCCGAGGTCAGGTCACAGGGGCAGCAGATTGAGCAGGGATGCCCAGACTTCCCTCTACCTGGCCACTTCTTCCAGCTCTTCCGAGGGAATCCCGAGGCATTCCCAGGCCAGCCAGGAGACATAGCCCCTCCAGTGTGTCCTGGGTCTTCTCCCAGGCCTCCTCCCGGTTGGATGTGCCAGGGAGGCATCCAGGAGGCATCCTGATCAGATGCCCGAGCCACCTCACCTGACTCCACTCGATGCGGAGGAGCAGCAGCTCTACTTTGAGCCCCTCCCGGATGACTGAGCTTCTCACCCTATCTTTAAGGGAAAGCCCAGACACCCTGCGGAGGAAACTCATTTCAGCCACTTGTATTTGCGATCTCGTTCTTTCGGTCACTACCCACAGCTCATGACCATAGGTGAGGGTAGGAACGTAAATCGAGAGCTTTGCCTTATGGCTCGGCTCCTTTTTCACCACGACACTGCATCGATTTCACGCTCCATTCTTCCCTCACTCATGAACAAGACCCCGAGATACTTGAACTCCTCCATTTGGGGCAGAATCTTGCTCCCAGCCCTGAGAGGGCACTCCACCCTTTTCCGGCTGAGGACCATGGTCTTGGATTTGGAGGTGCTGATTCCCATCCAAGCCACTTCACACTCAGCTGCGAACCGATTCAGAGAAAGCTGGAGATCACGGCCTGATGAAGCAAACAGGACAACATCATCTGCAAAAAGCAGTGACCCAATCCTGAATCCACCAAACTGGACACCCTCAACAGCCTGGCGGTGCTTAGAAATTCTGTCCATAAAAGTTATGAACAGAATCAATGACAAAGGGCAGCCCTGGCAGAGTCCAGCTCTCACGGCAATGCGGACCAAGCTCTGACACCGGTTGTGCAAGGACCGAACAGCCCTTATCAGGGGGTCTGGTACCCCATACTCCAGGAGAACCCTCCCCCACCCACGGCATTTCCCAAGGGACACGGTCAAACTCCTTTTCCAAGTCCACAAAACACATGTAGACTGGTTGGGCACCCTCCAGGACCCTGCTAAGGGTGTAGAGCTGGTCCACTGTTCCGCGACCAGGACAAAAACAACACTGTTCCACCTGAATCCAAGGTTCGACTATCCGATGGACCCTCCTCTCTAGAACCCCCGAACAGACTTTTCCAGGGAGGTTGAGGAGTGTGATCCCTCTGTAGTTGGAACACACCCTCCGGTCTGCCAATCCAGATGCACTGTCCCCGATGTCCATGCGATGTTGCAGAGACGTGTCAACCAAGTCAGTCCTACAACATCCAGAGCCTTGAGGAACTCTGGGCGTATCTCATCCACCCCCGGGGCCCTGCCACCAAGGAGTTTTTAGACCACCTCGGTGACCTCAGTCCCAGAGATGGGGGAGCCCGCCTCTGTGTCCCCAGGCTCTGCTTCCTTATTGGAAGGCATGTTAGTGGGATTGAGGAGGTCTTCGAAGTACTTCCCCCACCGACCCACAACGTCCCGAGTCGAGGTCAGCAGCGCACCATCCCCACCATATGCAGTGTTGACACTGCACTGCTTCCCCCTCCTGAGACGCCGGACCAGAATCTCCTCAAAGCCGTCCAAAAGTCGTTCTCCATGGCCTCCCCAAACTCATCCCACACCCGGGTTTTTGCCTCAGCAATCACCAAAGCCGCATTCCACTTGGCCTGCCGGTACCTATTAGCTGCCTCTACAGTCCCACAGGACAAAAGGGTCCGGTAGGACTCCTTCTTCAGCTTGACGGCATCCCTTACTGCCGATGTCTACCAACGGGTTCGGGGATTGCCACCATGACAGTCACCGACCACCTTACGGCCACAGCTCCGGTCAGCTGTCTCAACAATAGAGGCACGTAACATGGCCCATTCGGATTCGATGTCTCCCACCTCCCTTGGGACATGGTCGAAGTTCTGCCGGAGGTGTGAATTGAAGCTAATTCTGACAGGGCACTCTGCCAGATGTTCCCAGCAGACCCTCACAACACGTTTGGGCCTACCAGGCCCGACCAGCATCCTCCCCCACCATCGAAGCCTACTCACCACCAGGTGGTGATCAGTTGATAGCTCTGCTCCTCTCTTCAACCGAGTGTCCAGTGGCCACAAAGTTGATCATCGAACTGAGGCCTAGGGTGTCCTTGTGCCAAATGCACATATGAACACCCCTATGTTTGAACATGGTGTTCGTTATGGACAATCCGTGACAAGCACAGAAGTCCAATAACAAAACACCGCTCGGGTTCAGATCGGGGGGGCCATTCCTCCTAATCACGCCCTTCCAGGTTTCACTGTCATTGGCCACGTGAGCATTGAAGTCTCCCAACAGTACGAGTCCTCAGAAGATATGCCCTCTAGCACACCCTCCAGCGACTCCAAAAAGAGTGGGTACTCCAAACTGCTAATTGAAACTTAGGCAGGGCCATGCCACCTTCTGCCTTTGGCCATTGTAGGGTCGCTGTTTTGATACTTGGATGTTTTGAACTCTACATGAATGAAGTTATGGTTGAATCTAATTTCTTAAAGAACGATTTATTGATGTATATTGGAATATTTTGAAATAAAAAGAGAAGGTCAGAGAGGATATTCATCTTAACACTGTTAATTCTTCCAGCTAAACTGAGATGAAGGGTTGACCATCTATGCAAGTCCTGCTTGATTTTTTCCATACAGACAGCAAAATTTTGTTCATAAAGAGCTTTATGTTTACTTGCGATGTTTACGTTTACCATTAGATATTTAAACTGATCTGCAATGATAAAAGGGAAGTTGTAATATTTTGTGCTTGAGAATTCACTGGAAAGAGCACACTTTTAATCAAACTAATTCTGAGGTCAGAAATCTTTTGAAATTCTGTTAGTGCTTTTAGGACAGCAGGCACAGTATTTTGTGGGTCTGATATATACAATACCATATCATCTGCATATAGAGAAATTTTCTGTTCTAGTTGTTCTCTGATAATCCCCTTCATCTCATAAGCATTTCGATAATGAACTGCCAATGGCTCAACGGCGATTGCAAAAAGTAGTGGTGACAAGGGGTATCCTTGTCTGGCACCACATTCTAGTTTAAAGAAGTCTGAATTAATGTTGTTAAATCAAACTGAAGCTTCTGGATTGGTATACAGTAGTTTGATTCATGCAAAAATGTTTGGCCAAACCCAAATTACTCCAATGTGGTGAAAAGGTAGTTCCATTCAATCATATCAAATGCTTTTTCTGCATCCGAATTTAATAAAATCTCTGGGATGTTTGACTTTGCGGGTGAGCATATTACATTAAACAGGCATCGAAGATTGGACACTAAATGTCGGCCTTTAACAAATCCAGTTTGATCTTGTGATATTACTGAAGGCAGTACTTTTTCCATCCGTCTAGCTAGGACTTTGGAGAGTATCTTAACATCATTATTCAGAAGTGAAATTTGTCTGTATGATGCAAATTGTTATACGTCCTTATCCTCTGTACTAAGAATATCTATTTGTGGTATCTCTAATGCATCCAGAAATCCATAAGATTGTGTCTTGTCTTCTTTAAACTCAGTAGAATATACAGATTTATAGTAGTCTATAAATGTGCATTATATTTTTATGGTCAATGATTATGTCTCAGTTTTTGTTGGTAATTGCTGGGATTGCATTGTGAACTTCTTGCTTGTGGATTTGTTGAGCTAAAAGCTAATTAGCTTTCTCTATATGTTCATAGCAATGATATCTTGATTTAAAAATGAGTTGTTTAGTTTCTTTATTTGTCAAGTGGTTGAGTTCTGAATGCAGAGCCTGGCTTTTCCTATAAAGAGCCTCACATGGACACCTGGCATGTTCTTGATCTATTCTAGTAATTTCCTTAGTTAGCTTTGATATCAGCTTGGTTTCCAATTTATTTCTGTGGGAAAGATATGAGATACTAGAAAAAACAGATTTGTTTTGATATAAATTCTGTAAAGTTCTCCTCTGCTAATAAAAGTGGGTTAAGACGCCATCTGCGAGATGAGTATGTGAGGCATAATGATCAAGATCAGAGGGGCATGGTTGGAAATAACAATAGCAAGAAATGGTTATCTACAAAAAAATAATTCTTGAGTAGCAATGATGCACTGGTGAGTAGAAGGAATATGTTCTTATTTTTGGGTTTAGAAATCTCCAGGGGTCTGATAAATTGTGGTCAATTACAAATTGTGTAATTGTATTTGCAGTGTTAGATGTCATCGGCCCTGTGACAGGAGACCTATCTAGGTCTGGATTTAAAACACAGGTAAAGTCCTCGGCCATTATAATTTTAAGAGTGTTCACATTGGGAATGGATGCAAATACATTTTGGATGAGTTCCCTATCATCCACATTGGGTGCATAAACATTTATCAAAATCACTTTACAATTAAATAAATTACCCATAACAATAATGTATCTCCCTTCAGGATAAGACACAACCACTGATACTACAAATGAGACTGTTCTATGTATAAGAATTTCCACACCTCTAGTTTTTTTTTTTTTTGTAAAGCTGGAATGGAATATTTGGCCAGTCCAGTCTTTTTGCAGCCTGAACTGATCTTTGCTTAATAAGTGGGTCTCCTGTAAAAATACTATTTTAGCATTTAGACTTGTTAGGTAAGAGAGTACCTTCTTTCGTTTTAATTCATGATTCAGGCCTTTTAACATTCCAGCTCACAAAATTAACTGTCCCATCCTGGAGACATTGACTCTGAATTTTTGATGTCATTTTGTAGTCTTAGCCAAACGTGAGACAGCTTTGACCTTAATTTCCAATTTTCCCAGGGGTTATTGCCATGCAGTCCATTGTTACGTTGGTAATTATAATTATAAGGATTAAAAGGATAGATTAGAGATAGCTTGCTCTCTTTCTCTCCCTCCCTTAACTTAAACTTATATATCGAGCACATCTGTCTTGTTTAAAATAGTCCAAAACATTTCCAGTGCAATATCCAACCTGGGAATATTGCAATCAAGTTCCAGCCTCATTGGGTCATATGTTTTAGGCGTGTACCAAATTAAGATCATTCTGGACCAATTCTTTTTCAATTGATTTCAGACAGCCTTGGTGTCACAATCCCTCCAAATCTACTAACAGCTGTGTTGGATGTACAGTAAACCCTCGTTTATCGCAGTTAATCTGTTCCAGACTCTACCGCGATAAATTAATTTCCACAAAGTAGGATTCTTTATTTATAAATCGAATATTTTCGCAGTTAGAGCATAGAAAATCTGTTTACAGCCTTCTAAATACGCTTTTTAACATTAGTAGAGCCCTCTAGACATGAAATAACACCCTTAGTCAAAAGTTTAAACTGTGTTCCATAACAAGGCAGAGATGACAGTTCCGTCTCACAATTAAAAGAATGCAAACATATCTTCCTCTTCAAAGGAGTGCAAGTCAGGAGGAGAGAATGTCAGAGAGAGAGAGAGAGAGACAGAGAGAGAAAAAAGCAAACAATCAAAAATCAATAGGGCTGTTTGGGCTTTTAAATATGCACCGCGGGACAAAGCAGCTGCAAGGAAGGGAGTAATGTGAAGGTAGTCTTTCAGCATGTTTTAGAGGAGTGTCCGTATCCTCTAGGCCAGTGTGCAAACAGCCCCTCTGCTCACACCCCCTACGACAGGAGCAGAGAATGTCAGAGAGAGTGAGAGAGACAGAGAAAAGCAAACAATCAAAAATCAATACGTGCTGTTTGAGCTTTTAAGTATGCAAAGCACCGTACGGGAAGCATATCGTATATCACTGAGGAGTTTTATTTAATACGTAATATGTGCTCTGATAGGGTAGCTTCTCAGCCATTCGCCAATAGCGTCCCTTGTATAAAATCAACTGGACAAACCAACTGAGGAACCATGTACCATAAATTATAAGACCCATTGCCTGCAGAAATCCGCGAACCAGTGAAAAATCCGTGATATATATTTAGATATGCTTACATTTAAAATCCGCGATGGAGTAAAGCCGCGAACATCGAAGTGCGATATAGCGAGGGATCACTGTATTCCCAGATGGGCTTAAAGTGGAAAAGGACAAACAAACTGTAATTGCCTTTACTACACTATTGGCACAGAGACTTATATTGGTCAACTAGCAAAATACCCGCGCTTTGCAGCGGAGAAGTAGTGTGTTAAAGAAGCAATGAAAAAGAAAAGGAAACATTTTGAAAATAACGTAACATGATTGTCAATGTTATTGTTTTGTCACTGTTGTGAGTGATGAGTGTTGTTGTCATATATATATATATTTACACACACACACAAACATATATATATATATACATATCTATACATATACACATATATACATATATATATCTACATATATACACATACATATACACACACACATAAATACATACACACATACATACATACACACACATATATACACACAAATACATATATATATATACATACATACACACACACATATATAAACATATATATACATATACATACATATCTACATATATACACACACAGCTATTTCGTATCAGTGCAATACGCTGTTTGTTAAAACGGATGACACCCGCTCTTACGCAAGTCTGCGTGGATATTATGAACTATCGATTTGTTCAAGTTCTATTTAAATTTTAAATAGAAGGAATTTTTATTTAGTCGACAGAAATATCTTTGGTAGGAATGGTAAAAACAGACAGGAATATTATTCCTGAATAAATCAACTCAAACCTTAAACAACTTATAATATTTTGCTCTCCATAAAAATATATCCTGTCTAAATTATACAAGTTAGAAATAAAGTAAACATTAAAAGAACAAACATTCAAATTTCTTTACTCTTATGTAATTTTATATTTTATAAAAAATAAACTTAGATTTTAAATATCCCAAAAGATTTTGCTCTCCATAAAAATATATCCTGTCAAAATTATACAAATTCAAATATGAACATGCTGCATAACAAAACCTAGAAATATAAATAAAATGTGTTCCTTTCAGCAATAACAAATCAAATCATTCAGTTGTCTTTGCTCATATGTCATTTTAGAGCTGGACGCCTGGCATCTTTTTTTGGCAACAGGTTCGTTTCTGTTTGGTGTGAGGTTCTGTGTTGTGGAGATTCTCAGGATGGATTGCAGGTGCTCATCAGTGAGGCGACTCCTGTGTGCTGTTTTGTTAGTCTTTATCACTGAGAAGAGCTTCTCACACAGATATGTGCTACCAAACATGCACAAGGTTCGAGCCGCATGTAGACGGACTTTTTGTTCTTCAAAGTCACCAAAGCGCCGTGCAAACTCAGTGCGCCAGTTTATCAGCAAAGTGCGATTTGGGAACACCGTAGTGACGACTTGGTTTAACATTACTTGGCAACAGGGAAAGTGGGGCACTGGTGCATTTGTGTCTCCCATAAAAGCAGCTCAATTGAAATCACTTTGTGATTGTGCACGGTAAAACGTCCGCTGAAGTGTCAGATTCTTATTTAATTCTTCTGCTTTCTGTATCTTCTGCATTGCATTCAGGTCTTTCAGGTTACCCTGATGTTTTGTTTTATAGTGCCGTCTTAGATTAAATTCTGTAATTACAGCCACATTAGCTCCACAAATGAGACACACGGGTTCAGTAAACATATACTCAGCCTCCCATCGGTTTTTAAAGGCTCTATTTTCAGAATCAACTTTTCTCTTCAGCATCGTGTGAGCTAGCTTCGCAATAACTTGCAGCATCTTAAGGTAGACTTGATTAACGCGTAAGTGTTCGGCAAGGCAGCTGAAGCGCTGCATTATGGGATCTGTAGTTTATTGTGTTACCAGCGCTTCATATACCCGGCTTTAATAACAATAATACAGTATATAAAATGATCTCGGGCGGATATAATTACACGCCGGCCGGATGTGGCCCGGCCCTTGAGTTTGACACATATGGACTAAATAGAACTTGAAAAGATATATTTTTCAAATGTGATCGCAATTCAGATAGAGTTGACGCAAGACTACAGCCTGCATGCCTCAATAAGTCATCCTCCCTTGCCCTTACTTTTTACCGCTCATCTAATGAATACACTGAGTATGGCTTTACCAAAACAATCACTGATGGCTAATAAAGTATCCATTATTCGAGTATGTAGATCGGTTATATATATATATATATATATATATATATATATATATATATATATATATATATATATATATATATATATATATATACCCGCGTATCGCAGCGAGAAGTAGTGTGTTAAAAAGGTAGAAAAAGAAAAGGGAACATTTTAAAAATAACGTAACATGACTGTCAATATACAGTATTTGTTTTGTGAGTGTTACTGGGTGTTGCTGTCATCAAGGATTTGATTATCATTATTTCTTTCAATCAGGTTCGTATTTGTAGGATGTGTTGTGTTCAAGTTACATTCCGTGTTTGTCAATTGTTGTAAAGATGACAGGTTTCATTCATCGATTCGTTTCTTACTGCATCAATAAACAGCTCGTCTTCTTCTTTATCTGAGACCTGACACACTGCATGCACGGGTTTTTTTTACACTGTCTTCCTTTAGCGGGACATTGACTTTTTCCAACGTGTGCTTTGTTTCCGCAGTAGTTGGATTTATGAATATGCTTGTATGTATGAGACGCTTCATATTTTTTGCTGCCTTTTCAATTGTGTAATTGGTTTTGTTCAGCTCTTTGGAACTGTTGCCTTTTATCTGTGCACTGCGCCAGTTCACGTGAGAGCTCGGTGTACATGCATCGAAGGTTCCCAGCTGTGCTGGTGCCATCTGGTGCTATGTCCGTGGCTGTATTTAATGTTACCTTAGTCCTGGCACTTAAAACTTTCTCTCGCAGTTTCGCTGAGTTTGTGTCAAACACCACCCTGACCATCTCATCTTCCTCTCCATAAGCACAGTCCTTAACCCGTGAATATTTAGTGGCAGTTTGCTATTGGATTGCCGCTGACGGACGGCCTTATATGGGCAGGCACTAAATTACAAACGCCAGCGGCAGCCTGTCTATGAACTTAATTTAAAGTGTAGGTTTACACCGTACTTTGTTTCCGAAGTAGCAGAACTCATCAATATGGTTGTATATGTCACTTTCGCTCGCTTCTTATTGTTTCGCTGCATTCTCAATTATATAATGCATATTTTCTTCAGCGCTTTTTAAGGTCTTCCTGGTTTTCTATGTACTGCGTGATTACGTGGGACGCGTGATGATGTCACACGAAACTCCGCCCCCACGGCGTTGAAGCTCATCTCCATTACAGTAAATGGGGATAAACTGCTTCCAGTTATGACCATTACGCGTAGAATTTCGATATAAAACCTGCCCAACTTTTGTAAGGAAGCTGTAAGGAATGAACCTGCCAAATTTCAGCCTTCCACCCACACGGGAAGTTGGAGAATTAGTGATGAGTCACAGTGAGTGAGTGAGTGAGTGAGTGAGTGAGTGAGTGAGTGAGGGCTTTGCCTTTTATTAGTATAGATTTGAAGAATCTTAACCTGCCTCTGTTAAGTCAGTGGGTAACTGATGTTATATACTATTTGAAACTGAATAAAACAAATTCACACTTAAGAGTATCTGTACAAAACTTTTTCAATCCTGGCAGGATCTAATCAATAACATTTTAGAATAAGCATTTAAATTGAGGAAGCAGGATCTCTCGTTCTTTTTCATTCAATTTATTTTTATTCATTTATTTATGTATCTATTTACTTATTTTTATTAGTTTAAAGTTTTACTCTGCTGGCCTAGCTCTCTTTATCATGGATGGAGGTTGATTTGTATTGAACCTAGTTTTGTAAAACTTGACTTGTTTGTATGGAATGCTATTTGATTGTAATCTATATTAATAAAAGGCAAAGCCCTCACTGACTCACTCACTCACTCACTCACTCACTGACTCATCACTAATTCTCCAACTTCCCGTGTAGGTAGAAGGCTGAAATTTGGCAGGCTCATTCCTAACAGCTTACTTACAAAAGTTGGGAAGGTTTCATTTCGAAATTCTACGCGTAATGGTCATAACTGGAATCTATTTTTCTACATATACTGTAATGGAGTTGAGCTCGAAAGCCGTGGGGGGCGGAGTTTCGTGTGATATCATCACACCTCCCACGTAATCACGCAGTACATAGAAAACCAGGAAGAGCTCAAAAAACGCTGAAGAAAACATACATTATATAATTAAGAAGGCAGTGAAACAATTAGAAGCGAGCGAGTGACATATAAAACCATATTCAGCGGCTCATGTGAACTGACGCAGTGCGCAGACAAAAAGCAACAGTTCCAAAGAGTGCTGAACAAAAACCGAATTACACTGCTCAGCTCAAATAGACAAACCACATGCCGTGGCGCAATAGTAGAGACTTCACCTCTAGCTCCGGCGTACAAGGTTCGATTCCCGAGAGGGGATGCACTGAGTATGTACGTGCACTTTACGATTGATTTTAGCCTCGCATCCCCTTGGTTTGAGACGTATGAAAAAATATGCGGTTTACTCAGAAAGACAGATCACCAATTGAAGCTTTATGAATAATGGATACTTTATTCGCGATCAATGATTGTTTTGGTAAAGCCATACTCAGTATATTCATTAGATGAACCTTAAAAAAGTAAGAGCGAGGGGAGGGTAACTTATTGAGGCACGCAGGCAAAACCACAATAGCAAGCGGGCTCGATGTACTGTAGTGCGCGTCAACTTGATCTGAATTGCGCGATCACATTTGAAAAAATATATCTTTTCAAGTTCTATTTAGTCCATATGTGTCAAACTCAAGGCCCACAGGCCACATCCGGCCCGGCGTGTAATTATATTTTATATATTATTGTTATTAATGGCCCAGGGATATGAAGTGCTGGTAACACAATAAACTACAGATCCCATAAAGCAGTGCTTCAGCTGCCTTGTCGAACACTTACCACGTTAATCAAGTCTAGCTTATGATGCTGCAAGTTATTGCGAAGCTAGCCCACACGATGCCGAAGAGAAAAGGTGATTCTGAACATAGAGCCTTTAAAAAACCGATGGGAGGCTGAGTATATTTTACTGACATTGCCGGTAAACCCGTGTGTCTCATTTGTGGAGCTAATGTGGCTGTAATTACAGAATTTAATCTAAGACGGCACTATGAGACAAAACATCAAGATAACCTGAAAGACCTGAATGCAATGCACAAGATACAGAAAGCAGAAGAGTTAAAGAAGAATCTGACACTTCAGCAGACGTTTTTACCCGTGCAAAATCACAAAGTGATTTCAAGTGAAGCCACTTATATGGGAGACACAAATGCACCAGTGCAACTTGCCCCACTTTCCCTGTTGCCAAGTAATGTTGAACCAAGTCGGCACTACGGTGTTCCCAAATATGCACTTTGCTGATAAACTGAGCGCACTGCGCACTGAGTTCGCACGCCGCTTTGGTGACTTTGAAGAACAAAAAAAGAATTTTGAGTTGTTTCGCAACCCATTTGCCGTCGATGTGGAAACTGCACCTGTGCAGATTCAGATGGAGGTGATTGAGCTGCAGTGTAATGGCACACTGAAGGCTCTGATAAAATGACATAAGAGCAAAGACAACTGAATGATTTGATTTGTTATTGCTGAAAAGAACACATTTTATTTATATTTCCAGGTTTTGTTATGCACCATTTTCATATTTGAATTTGTATAATTTTGACAGGATCTATTTTTATGAAGAGCAAAATCTTTTGGGATATTTAAAATTTAAGTTTATTTTTTATAATATAAAATAAAATTTCATAAGAGTAAAGAAATTTGAATGTTTGTTCTTTTAACGTTTACTTTATTTCTAACTTGTATAATTTAGACAGGATATATTTTTATGGAGAGCAAAATATTATAAGTTATTTAAGGTTTGAGTTGATTTATTCCGGAATAATATTCTGTCAACTAAATAAAAATTCCTTCTATTTAAAATTTAAATAGAACTTGTACAGATACGATAGTTCATAATATCCAGGCAGACTTGCACGTAAGAGCGGGAGTCATCCGTTTTAACAAACAGTGTATTGCACTGATACGAAAAAGCCTGCCCATTTAATTATTTAGGAATGGATAAATAAATTAAGATTTTGTACAAATAATGTTTTTCATTTTTCTTCCTTCATGGATTCTGGCACCCCCAGCAACAGTTGCTCGTACCCCAAAGACTGTATATATATATATATATATATATATATATATATATATATATATATATATAGTGACAGATTAAGGGTATTCTCGCACCCTTGTACCCTCGGACCACACATCAGACACCAGATAAAAGTCCAATAATTATTTATTATAATAATTATGTGCACAAAGCACGCTCCTCTCCACAATACTCAATAACAAACAATAAACCAATCCTCCACTCCCAGACGCTTAGCCACCCTGCCTCCCAACTCAGCTCGTTGTCTGGGAGTTCCCATAGTCCTTTTATACTCCCTGACTCGGAGGTGTTTCTGCCCAACAGTCCACAAGTCTTTATTCCTTCCGGGTCAGGGTAAATAGTCCTTTTCTTCAACCCGGAAGTCCGTCGCTCTTCCTATGACGAACCTCCGGGTCACAGGGCACGAAGAAGCCCTTTGGTCCTCCCTGCAGCTCCTCCTGTGGCCCCCATGGCATCCAGCAGGACTGTGCATAAAAACCACATTGTCCATGATGCCCTGCTGGTCTTCTGGGGACCTCCATGCTGCAAGGAGGGCTCCACCTGGCGGCTTGGGGGTATTGGCTGGGATGAATGGCCGGCCACATCTTACAATATATGTGTGTGTGTGTGTGTATATGTATATATGTAGATATGTATGTATATATATGTTTATATATATGTGTGTGTATGTATATGTATGTGTGTATATGTAGATATATATATATGTATATATATGTGGATGTATGTGTATATATGTATGTATATATATATGTATGTACAGTATATATATGTTTATATGTGTGTGTGTATATATATATATATATATATATATATATATATATGACAGCAACACTCATCACTCACAACAGTGACAAAACAATTACATTGACAATCATGTTATGTTATTTTCAAAATGTTTCCTTTTCTTTTTCATTGCTTCTTTAACACACTACTTCTCCGCTGCAAAGCGTGGGTATTTTGCTAGTAAAATCAATAAAATGCAAAAAAAAAAGAAAAGAAATATAAAATAAATTTTGGCAGCCATGATGGCTAGAGTTGGTTCAGATCTTTCCTGGAATTATCTTGTATGTAGAATTTCCATGCTATTTATGTGTACTTATGGGTTTTCTGAGACGGAATCGGTTTCCTCCAAAGGATATGTCATTAGTTCACTGGCAATTGTATTTTAGTCTGGGATGAGAATGTGATGGTGTGTATGTATTATTGTGCCCTCTGAGGAACTGGCATTCAATCCAAGATTAAAAAGAATACTTCCCCCACACATACTGCCCACAATGTTTACTCATTTTTTATTTCAGTCTTTATTCATCCATCATCTGTATAATTTATTCCAATGAAGTGGTGACAAAAACCAGAGAAGGGTAGACCTGAGTTTCCTTTCTTCAGTAACAGATTCAATCTCTTGAATTCTAATCAATTTCTAAGAGAAATGATAGACATAACCCTACCTTTAAGTACTTAGTGAGCTGTGCCTGGTGGAAGATACTCAGGAGCAATGGATTTTCTCAATCCACAGCAGTAGCAGCACTACTTCAAGACTCTGTTGGAATGATGAGCTCCAAAGGCTTGACCCGTGTATACCCAAGTATCCTATCATTTTAGGTTAATTTACCCACCATTGTATGGTTTTGATACCTGTCACTGTACTGTTTGTGCAATTTTGACAGAGAATGGAATCAGTAGGTGGCATGCAGAAGTCTGAATTCACAGACGAAGAAAATAATTGAAAAAAAAGTATAGGATGTGTAGCGAGAATGGTAGTAGCAGGGTGCTAAGTTATAGACCCAAAAGGATTCATGTAACTAGAGCCAAGAAACATGAAATGAAAGTCATATTCAAAGTAAGGATGTCATGGTACCAAAATTTTCTGTATTCAACAGCAATTTTACAATACTTGATATCTATTTAATACCATGGCAAAAACAGAAATCCTTTTTATTGGCTTTTTAATTAAAAGCACATCTATTATTCAAGGGGACAATATTGTGCCTCTTTCTGTAACAAAAAAATACACAGTAACAGCAAATTTAAAATAGTGGTATATCAATCACGTAGTTGCCCAGTTATCATTTAAGTAAACTAGAATTGGCATTTATAAATATCACATTACAATCCAAGACTTGAATGTAATTTGAGGTAGACATGGGGATTCCTCTAGTGTAATAGTAAATTGAGGGGGTGTTTTGATCTTGGATTTCAAAATAAGGCTTATAAAGAATGATATAATGATTTATCTTAGCATGTGCACATTCTAATACTATTCTCTGGCATTTTCTCTCCAGTAACTGAAAAATACTGAAAAAATAATAAACTGTTACGGGGTTTCAACATTTGCTGCTGTAAGATTCATATTTGCATCATTAGCTGCTAAATAGTTTACTAGAAAGTAATATTTAACAGAAAAGTCAAATTGATTCAGATTTCAAATGTTTTAAACTCCTGGTGCTTTAATTGCCCAAATCTGTCCCTTATTTACATTTGACCCAATTTCAAGGCTTCCTATGTGAAATCAGACTTGCCAGTTTTACATGAATCCATCATTTAAGAACACTTGTAAAAACAGCCTTTGTTGTGTTTTCAGAGTATCTTTCAGAAGTGATCAGATTTTATTATTTACTAGCATGTGTAAAAATGTAGAATTAAAAAATTAATGGACTGATGCTACTTGTGGTTAATTAACTGTAACTGAGAGACCACAATACATTCACCAGTGCACCATTCAAATATATGATATACTGTATGTGATTTCACTATATTAGTCATGTTAGAAGTTATAGACAAGAACATTAGTTTGCCTTAAAAAATAAAACAACTGACACAAATTTTGCATACATAGATTTGTATTCAGTGTGTTGTTTTGCTTGCATTGCTGTAATTGCATGTTTCTTCAGTGCAATTTTGGTAACATGATATATCTCATATTATTAGAGATATTTGTATTGTGTATGACATATTGAAACTCTAAATATGCCATATTTTAGTATTCACAAATAAAGCAGCTCATTTCATTGTCAGGGTACACAAATCAAACAGCCACTATGTTTAAAACTGGTCTTGATATTTACTTGCTACAAATGTTGTTAGCACTTCCAGGAGTTCAGTTTCCTCCCTCTATGCAACACAATTCTACATGAGTGGACCCTGAACTTAATACACTGGTTAGGAAATGGGTCGGTGCTCAAACAGACAACCATAGATGTTCAGTCAGAGAATGGATGCAATGCTTCAGTTCCTTTATCAGGAGTTTGTAGAACATCATATTAAAAAGTGACTCATGTTTAATTTGTAAATGGGTGACAATTGGGTCCCAATCTCCATTATGGGATAAAAGTGGTAATAAGGAAAGCCTATGTTTATAGGTTTTGCCTCTTTTTAAATTAATGATAAGCTGGATTCCAACAATCACATACTGAAATTCTCCTGCTTTGAACACAAAACTTTCCCAGACATGTTAAAAATGCAGGGACATAAAAAATGGATATAACACTATATTCCCTGAGCCTTGAACACACTCAAATAATTTTTGGGGTCTAAGAAACAGTTGGAAAAAAAAATCATAAGCTAGATCATGGCAATCAAATCTACATAATTAAGGATGGGTAAAGGTAAAGAAATTTCTCAGAAACTCAACTCTTGCTTCACCCCCATCACTAAGTACAGACATCATGAGACACTTTAAAACTGACTTACGGAGTTATTGTTATTGTAACCAGGTTGTGCATCCATCATAGTAAGTTGTCACTAGACTGTCAGGAAACAAACTCAGGTTCATTTTCTGCACAGAAAGCAATCTTCTTAGCCAGCTGATCCAAAGGGAAAAAATCCATCAGCTCAAGTGACTAATTGGCCGCCTTCTTGTAAAGATGTCTCTTTCATCCATCATTTGATGCTCACTGTGCACTCTCTTTGCAAAATCTTACCTTCTGCAGCAAGAATCTTCTCAGACCACTTTTCCTTGGCAAATCATGGCACAAATTCATTTGCTTGGTCAACGCTCCCTTCACAACATGTTTCCACAGGGCTCCATGGACAACACCTTTGGGTCACATCCTACTTGGAGCACTGAAAGCAACCATCTTAGCCAGTCAAACCAAAGGAGAACTGTACATGTTTAAGAGAATAATCAGGGGCCTCATGTATAGCGCTGTGCGTAGAATTCGCACTATAACATGGTGTAAGCACAAAAGTTGAAATGTGCTTACGCATAGAAAAATCCAGATGCAGGAATCTGTGCGTACTCGAACTTCCACGTTCTTCCACTACATACAATACAATACAATACAGTTTTTTTTTGTATAGCCCAAAATCACAGAGGAAGTGCCACAATGGGCTTTAACAGGCCCTGCCTCTTGACAGCCCCCCAGCCTTGACTCTCTGAGAAGACAAGGAAAAACTCCCAATAAAAACCTTGTAGGGAAAAATGGAAGAAACCTTGGGAAAGGCAGTTCAAAGAAAGACCCCTTTCCAGGTAGGTTGGGCGTGCAGTGGGTGTCAAAAGAAGGGTGTAATAAGAAGAGACACGAGGCATGGCAAGGTTTGGGGCAGCCACCCATTTAATGCGGTTTCCTGGCTGCAAAAGCAAATGATTCATAATAGTCAAGTTTACACAACAGAGTCCAAAACAGAACTGCCTCCCAGAGAAAAGGCGGGAGGCTTTATAGGATGTTGGGGGGAAGTGACGTCATCCTCGGGGCCGGGACCGGAAGTGATGTGTCCCGAGTCGAGGTGATGGCTCCTGGTAGGATTTCCCGGGAAAGACCTACAGGGAACTTAGAAAGAGCATCAGCATACCCCGCCCCCACCGGGCAGATGTATTATCAGTCCTCTCTAAGCCCTTCAGCTGCCTCCTATGCACACGTGTGTGACAAGGGGGTCAATACAATACAATACACAGAACAGAACAAATCCTTAATACAGCATAATAATAAAAATTTTAGAAGCATGGAGCAGAATTTAACTGTAGATGATATCACATAATAAGATTTGGATATTTTTAGAGTCCTGGAGACCTAATCCATCAAGCTGCCTCCCCATTTGGCCATTCCACGGCTGAAACGTTGCTCGGCCAGCCAATCCGACGAAAGGACCCCTTTTTCCCATGATTCCTGTGATCCTCCATCAGGGATGACTTTACCATAGGCAGGCAAACAACTTGGCAGGTGGGCCGTGGCACCAATTGAGTACCAAGAACAGAAACAGAATAGGTGAGGGTTAGTAACAAATTATAACAATCATGTTACTTATGTTTTAGTGCTAATGACTAACAACAGAGATGCAGTCTGTACAGTTAATCAGCAGCTCTAGTCAGAATATGCTAAACTGAAGTAGTGAGTCTTCAGCCGAGATTTAAAGGCTGAGACCGAGGGGGCATCTCTTATAGAAGCAAGAAGACCATTCCACAATTTAGGGGCCCTGTAACTAAAAGCTCGACCTCCCACTGTTATTTTATTAATCCTTGGAATCCTAAGCAGACCGGCATCTTGAGATCTTAATGTGCGCTCAGGTTTGTAAGTCATGATAAGTTCAGACAAGTAAGCCGGACCTTGGCCATTTAATGCTTTATATGTTAAAAAGAGGATTTTGAAATCTGCCCTAAACTTAACCGGGAGCCAGTGTAAGGATTTAAGAACTTGAGTTATGTGTTCATATCTTTTTGTTCTTGTAATAATTCTTGCAGCGGCATTTTGGATTAACTGGAGGCTGTATAAAGAACAGTTTGAACAGCCAGTGTACACCGCATTGCAGTAGTCAATCCTACTAGAGATAAATGCATGAATTAATTTCTCAGAATCCTGTTTATTTAGAAAGTGCCTTAATTTCCTAACATTTTTAAGATGGAAGAAACATGTTTTGGACAACTTTGTAATATGTGCTTTAAATTACAAGCTATTACAATCCCGGTCAGCATGAAAAGTAACGCTCATGCACGCTCTTTATGTAACGCCTCAACTCCTCCCAGAATTACGCCTCTTTGAATATGCAAATCAATATAAATCGCCCATAAGCTCGGCCTTTTGTCAAAAGACAATGGGAAAAGCACGGGGGGAAATGTAAGAATTTCAGCGAATACCAAGTGGAGGCAAAGGAAATTATACTATTTGTTTAATTAAACCGTGGTATAATCAACAAAAGGAAGTTGATCGAGTGACATAGCGTGTTGGAGAAACTTGAAAGCTCACGTTCACAAAGTCGCACAGTGCCGGAAATATAAAAGAAGTCACATATCAAAGTCTCTGTGAAAAGGCAAGTTGTAGCCCACTGTCTGAGTGTCATATGAAAGCTTATTAGGGTACAGAGAAAAAAAAGGCACACAGTGGGGAAAAAGCATGAAATGTCAACTTCAATCTCGAAATTTCCACTTTAATCACATAGTTTATTTTGTCATTAAAATTAGAACATCATAAACTTCATCTTAAAATCGTTTAATTAACCAGTTTCTCAAATCACATCGTAATTAAAGTATAGCACGTTAAATGCTTTGTTTAGTAGGTGATCTTCTATGTGCTCTATGTGTGTGAATCACTACGTGCTTCTTAAACCGGCTCTCTTCCTCCAACTGGACACAGAATCCATTACATTCATGATATTACAGCTCTCTGAATAACTAAAATACTGAGGTGTATACGTGATATCATTTTCATGATGATAGTTAAAGCACGTTATTAAACATGGGTTTCACGGCTCAGTGATTGTGTGCAACCTTTGATGAAATTATTTATTGCAGCAGTACTCATGGGTGGCTCTATGTCCAATAGAGAAAGTCCAATGTCAATATGGTATCTTATGCATGGTGGATCGCCACACAATCAGCTCTGTAATAGACGTTAAGCCATCTGTAAGCTTAGAGTGCCGATTCTTCAAAACGTTTAAGGAACATTGAAATATCTTTGTAGTACATGTTTAATTATTCTATCCTTCACGCCAGTCCCAGTGAAGAATATAGATTATTTAAATGAAGTTAAAGTTTTATCTGTATAATATAATAAACATACTTTGCTGCATTTCATCTTAAAAATGATATCGTCATCATATGTAAATACGTGCTTTATAAATTGGCGCAGGTTGTGCAATATTATAACTGTAGTGCAAGTTTACAGTGAGGTAATTGTACTTATAAGTACTAACAGATCTACAAGGAGCAATTGATTGAGTGCGTTTAAAGTTCATGGGATGAAACTGTTTCTTAACCGCGAGGTCAGTACAGGAAAGGCTTTGAAACGTTTTGCCGTGGCTGATACAGCATGTTCTTGAAGCTGTATACCGATAATTCTCTTTCCGATCAGCTGCTGCTGTGATTCACACTCAGATACAGTGATATAAATACTCCGAGTGGTGCAGTGAGAATAATATGGAAAAAGATGATCCACTGTGGCAAATCCTAATGGGAGCAGCTGAAAGAAGAAGAAGGTGCAGTTAGAGTAACAACGCTAAAGCAGTTATGGTATTTGGAATACTATGGCTATTCCCTGGACCATTATATTTGTTACAAGTTAATTACAATCAGATGCATTACACTAATAAACAATATGTGGTTAGTTTCAGTGTATTTATAAAGCCGCGCCAGGAAAATAAAAGAGTAACCACACAGGAACAGTAGCAGTGCTTTGACGCTGGGTGCCACCAGTCTGCAAAACCGAGTGGAGAACTTGCGTACGACAAGGTATGAGGTACCGTGGAAAAGTGTGTGGCTTTACGCCAAGTGTAGGTTTTATACATTGCAATTTGAACGTGAAAAAGTTCTTATGCAACATTTCTGTGCGTACGCACCGTTTATACATGAGGCCCCAGGATTCTTACTGAAAGAATGTCTCTTCTTCGGAGGGAGCTTATTCTTTTCGAGTCCCACTACACTGTGTTACTATGTCATGCCTTTATTCTTTGATCTGTCTACCATTGCTTTCTGTCAAAATGCATGCTACCCTTTTCTGTATGATTGTCCTACCCATTTATTCTTTTATTACAGTTTCAGAGTATCATCCTCTTTAATGAAACCCTTGTGTGCGTCCAGTGTCCGTGTGTGTGTCTTCTGGTGCGCGGGGCCACGCGGCACGTGTTCAGTTTCTTCCTGTGCATTCCCTGTGTGCAGAGAGAGAGAGACACAAACAGGTGCGTGCGCGCGACAGACAGACAGACACAAAGCCCGCCAGAGAGACACACCCATACACACACAGGCAGGCCCGCATGGGGGACAGACACGCACGCACACACACGCAGGCCCGCGACAGAGTCAGACACACACACACACACACACACACAGGCGCCGCGTGCATTATTGCAATGTTACTTTTCTTGGTTGTTTATTAGATTACGGATTTTTCAAATGTTCATTTTTTTCCCTGCGCTTAAAACTCATTAAAAAAGGTGTTTTTAGCAAGCGGGTCGTAAGGCTATAGCGCGAACTGTTGCAGTGTTAGTTTTCTCTGTTGTTCAAGGTTTTCTTAGTGTTATTCAATGTTTTTACATTTAGTTTACTATTACGCTGTGCATTCAATGGTATAATTAACTATATTTGTGCTTAAAATCTTAAAAAAATATATATTTACATACAGTTCATACAGTCTGGAACGGATTAATTGTATTTACATACAATCCTATGGGGGAAATTACTTCGGTTCCACTGTATTACTTTCCGACAAAATTACAGGCATTTTACGGAAATAGAAACCAGTATTACTGAGAAAAAATTAAAGGCACACAATACAATGACGCATATTACAGCCACATACAAGGTCCCTTGCCATTTAATATAGACTGTTCCTACTAATATTAATGCACTACTGTTCTAGCACCCGTTATTTTAACGGGCTTAATGTCTAGTGTGTTTGATAATATGCTAAAGAAATTTGCTATTTTCACTTTACCTGTGTGATAATCTTAAAAAGCCATTAGGCTCTTTGCTTACGACCAAAGAAAATAAGTTGCCTTAGCATATTGGACTGGGACATGAATGCACTCTTCTTTGTACACCCACTTCTTGTGAACTGCAGTGCACTCTGCATTTTAGAGTTTGCTCTATGGCTTGCACATTATAATGTATCCTAAAATGTGAACATTGGCCGTTTGCATTGCGCCTACACTCTACCTTCAGAATGAGTCTATTGGTCCAGGATAAGTTCTAAAATCCAAGCATTTACATCTCAGTGCCTTGCAACAAAATTTAACTTTCTGAATACATGAATGTAATGACAGCCAGATTTTGAAAATGATCAAGTCTTTTTAAATAATGTAAAGCAAACCATACTGTATCTGATGTGGCATATAAGAAATGACTCTAAAATACAATCAAGCTATTGCTTACTGTTACACAAATGATGATGGATCAGGAAATAAGATGTGTTGGTCCTTTTCAGTTAGATTTATTGTTTTATTTTCTGTACTAGCTCAGATGTTATTGGTTTCCATATATTAGAGCAAGTACACTTTAACAAGAGCAGAATTAGTCATTTGTGGAGTACAGTTTAATCATGAAAGTGGTGCAGCTTAGTGAGTTTAGTGAAAACAAGGAGGACGTAATAACTCACTTCTGATGGAATCGTTAAGGAAATTATTTTCTTCCAAGCATTCTAAAAGTAATAAAACAAATTAACTTTGAGATTTCAACAGTAACATTTTATCCAGTATTTATCTTTGAAAACTCCATACTTAAAAACAACTATTTGGCTTTAGAACCCCATTACCGTGGATATGGCCAAACATTTCATCATGTTGTTTGTTAATTAAGAGCATCCAGTCACCTGTTAGAATTTAATCAGAACTTGATTAAATCTTTATTTCTTAGACACACACATTTACACGCAAATGATGTGTAATTTTTTTGTTTATGAAGTGAGGAACTGCATTTCAGGGTAGGCTATATGATTTATATTTTATTCATTTGCATGTGTGCTTAATAAATTCATGTTTTGTACTGAATTATAAATGGGTGTTTGCTAGTCTGTTTAATTATTAATCTCCCTTTAGCGTTTGTAAAAATATATTTTCCTCCATGACGAATGTTTGTGCAACTGAAGTTATCCACACATGAATATTATAATGAAATTCAGGAATAAATGTGTTAAACAGTTCTGAAAAAAGGCTTTACAAAATAAAAAGAATGTATATTTCAGCTTTGCATTGCTCCACGGGAGAGGACTTTGAAAAGCTTCATATTTAAGGAAAATCAATAACATGCTGTTATGGAACTGAAGGCATGGAGATAAATTCAAAAGGCATACTTGAGGTCAGAATCACTTTTTATTTGCGTTCTAATAATTAAATTTTACTTCTTTCAATGCAATAATCACATTTGCTCTAAAATGTAGCACACTTCCACAGAGATTACATTGAGAGCAGCTTGTGTGGTTATCATAACAAGATTTTGTTACACATTTGGGGTTAGGGTTTCCATGTTAATGCATATAATGGTCATTGTGATGTGCATATCATGTAATTATTCAATAAGTAATACAATGTGCCAGTATTTTGAAGCAAAACATGAGGAAAATGTGCCTCGTGATACAAGAAACAAATAAACAATTTGTTCAACAATCTTTGTGTTAGAAAGGGCCTTTAAGGGATTTGTAGTTCCACATAATTTTTCATAACTTGAGACTGAAAGAAATCCTTAAATATTCTGAAGGCCTCGTGGTCCACTTTTGATATGAACAAACATAAAGAGGAGTAATTATGAATTCTGAGAGTCACCTGTGATAGAATACACATTTTAGCCGAGATATTCCTTATGGTAAGATATATTTAAGCGTGTAACATCAAATTGATTTTTTTTTTCTAGGTTCATTGTTACTGATCGTGTTGAATGGCATTTTGAGATGTGCACAGTCCAGTATAAATGGTGTGGTAACATAACGACTGACATTAGAATGAATTATGTATCATGTTATTGCTGTAGAATGAATTACGTATCATGTTATTGCTGTAACACTGTATAGTAGAATCTAAATACTAGATAAATAATTTTGATTTATTCAAGTGGTGATATTTCACTAATCATATAGATTTTTTTTCAACCCAGTTTCTTCAATGTTTTTTCTTCAGGTTCAAATTTTTTCTCCCATATCCCAAAGACACGCATGTTAGGTCAATTAGCATTTCTCTATTGCCCTATAGTGAATCTGTGCTGGTGTTCTGCCACAGACTTGAAAATGTCCAAAGAAAGTGGATTGGAAAGGAAGAGGAAATGGGAAAAGGTAATTATGTGATTAAAAGACAGAAGCAGGGGTCAAAAAAGAAAAAAACAAAAGCGTCATTCAGTGTCACAATTAAAAGTGAACACACTGAAAATAGTCGTTAATTTCTTTTAGAAAACCAACTCTTAATACCATAAAACAATCTTTTACACAATCCATAATCTTGGAGGAGATGCCGCCATTTTAAATACTATCTGAGTCATGATGTCACAATGACAAACGTCATAGTATAACATGATGGCAACAGGAACGCATTGTCAAGCAAAAAAATGGCTGCCACTAAAAAGTAAGTTTAGTACCTCAAAATGAGCCACCAAATACGTTTTAGATCATAAAATAAGTATTCAAAATTTATTGAAATGGACCAAAACTGATATTTCTGCCAACCAACCGGATACAATGGGTGTGAGTATGCCCTGCATTTGACTGGTACCATGTCTTTGATATACTAGTTGCAAATATCCAAAGTGGCTTGGCAAAACCACAGCTTAGGTTGTCTCCAACTGATTTTTTAGTTCCATTTGGCAACAGAGTTAATGCACAACTGCAAATTTGCTGTTAAACAGATCAGGAGATGCATGTGTATTTGAGAAAATGTGATAATAATCAGTATCTAAAATTTCTGAAATGCCTTTTTCTAAGCTCAGATATAAAAACTGAGTGAAATCTAAACAAGAGCTATCAAAAGCATTTAAACAAGGAACAACTTGTCACCAGATCAAAGATGCTAAGACTGTAAACTAAGCTGACAAATGAAATTAAATTAATTGTTAACCAAGACGTTGTAAACACTACAGGCACAAGACTGAGAATGTTCACGGTTTTAATACGAAATCTTGGACAATGTGCTATTTATAACACAAAACACTTTCAAAACTTTCAAATAGTCTGTTATAGGGAATGGAAAACATTTGACACTTAAAAAAAACGAACAAAAAAAAAAATTCACAACAGTCTGGTAGTGGTTCTTACCTTATATCCAATGTCATTAAGGCACGCTTTGCCTAATGCTCACTGTGACCATTAAGAAGATCAAGTGATTTTAATAAATGGATGGATGGTGTGTATGTTCTCTATGGTGCATATATACAGTATTTAAGGGCTAAGAGCTAAAACTAGGTCCTTGCATTTGCACTACCACATCTTTAACCATTGTTCTGCAGCTTTTTTTGATTTATGATCATCTGTCTGTCTTTCAAACAATTTTCAAATGTCAACTATAGATATAAAATGTGAAGCAATTTTCTGTCAATTCCACAGCTTGGACTTTAAACATTAAATCTGTATTAACTAGTATGGAACCAAAGGTGATACCTGCCAAGGATGTAAGGCAAAAACAAAATAAAATCTCAGTTACTTGGGATTTTAATTGACAAAACCATTTCGGCAAGTGACTAACTGTACCTGTTCTGCAAGATGCTTTTCAGGTATCTGGTATGCCTTGACTGTGGACATGACTTTGCCAATACAATTCACTCTCTTCCACATAACATGCTACCTTTAGTACCCTTTAAAGTCAGTTTTCAACAGATTTTATAGAAAAGAGATGGACAATAAGATGTTTTATTTTAGTCTTTCATTAACCTTGTGTAAATTAAATTCAAGTTCAAGTTCAAGCACTTTATTGTCATTGTGTAACACAACGAAATTACATTTTGTGAAAGCCCCAAGGTGTATTTAATGAAAAGTCAAATAATGCCAAATATGTTGTATACAGTGTTAAGTGATCAAGTAATCAGAGCAAATTATTATTGCTCAAAGTACAGCAGCATAAATTGTTATTGCACCTGTTAATGAACAGTACATTACATATTCTATGTTGTAATACATTAGTATATTGCACATTACCAATATAGCTTATTGCACATGTTCAATTAAAAATTATCTCAGACTGAGGAGATTCAGAGTTCATAAAGTTTATGGCAAATGGGAAAAAGCTAATTTTTAGTCTGTTTGTGTGTACACGGATTGACCTAAAACGTCTGCCTGACGGGAGGAGCTCAAACAAAGAATTTCCAGGATGAGTTTTGTCCTTGAGAATGTTTTTGGCCCTTCTCACACAGTGAGTCTTAAACAAGAGTTCGAGTGATGGCAGTACAGTCCCAGTAATGGACTCTGCTGTTTTTACAACCCGCTGTAGGACTTCTTTAGCAGCCTCGGTGCAGCTGTTGTACCAGGCCATCATACAGTTAGTTAAGATGCTCTCTATAGTGCATCTATAGAAATTAACCAACAGCTTCTGGAGTAGGTCCGCTTTCCTTAGCTTCCTGAGAAAATAGAGGCGTTGTTGTGCTTTGCCTATTATACCCAAGTTGTTGTCAGCCCAGGACAGGTCCTCTGAGATGGTGATTCCTAGAAACTTAAAGCTGGAAACTCTCTGCACAGCATCTGCATTGATGGTTATCGGACTGTGATTGGTCTTTTCGGTGGTCCTAAAGTCCAGAATAACTTCTTTGGTCTTTTTTTTATTTAACACCAGGTTGTTGGTGTTGCACCATGCTGTCAGATTCTGAACCTCTTCCCAATATGCAGCTTCATTGTTCTCTGTTACAAGCCCAATGACAGTCTTATCATCTGCAAATTTAACAATAATGTTGATTGGTGGATGGGTTGACAGTCATGGGTGTAGAGTGCATAGAGAAGGGGACTTAGTACACATCCTTGCGTCACACCAGTGCTCAGGATAAGGGTGGAGGATGTGTGATTGCCCATCCTGACAGACTGGGGGCGGTTGGTGAGAAAATCCAGTAACTAGTTGCATATGAATGCAGCAAGTCCTAGTGCATAGAGTTTTTAGATCAGCTGGTTAGGTATGATGACATTAAATGCAGAGCTGTAGTCAAAATGAAGAGCATCCTAACATAGGTGTTGGGCTTTTCCTGGTGTGAGAGAGCAGCATGTAGAGCCACACAGATGATGTCCTCAATTGATCTGTTTGACCGATAGGCAAACTGGTGTTGGTCTAGATCAGCTGGGATGGAGGCTTTGATGTGGGTGATTACCAGTCGTGCAAAGCACTTAAGTCATTAATAGTCATTAAGACAGGTTATCCTTAGTCTTTTCGGAACAGGTACAATGGTTGTGGATTTCAGGCACAAGGGGGCTTCACCTGAGGAGAGAGAGAGAAGTTGAATATGTGTGTAAATACCTCTGCTAATTGGTCAGTGCAGACCTGGAGCATACGTCCTTGCACATTATCAGGACCTGCTGCCTTCTTTATATTGATGTTTTCGAGTGCCTGCCACACATCATGTATGTGTATGACCAAAGGCTGTTAGTCTCTGGTCAGCTTGAAGCTGACTGGAGGCTGGTTATTGTCCTTGTCAAACCATGCAAAGAAAGAGTGTTAAGTTCCTCTGCTAGGTTGGCATTGTTATTGGCCAGTGTGTATTGTACATTATTTTTCTTTTTGTAATCCGTGATTAATCAGATGCCTTGCCACATCCACTGTGAGTTTGAGTTACTGTCAAAGTCCTCCTCAATCCATTGTTTGTACATTAGTTTAGCAGACTTGATGCCCTTCTTGAGGTTAGCTCTGGCAGGTTAAGGTCCCAAAACCATTTCAAGCTCAGAGCTGCAAATGGCTCAGTAGCTGCTAGGTGGTTACTGTGTTCTAATTGTAACAAGAATTTGTAGACATGTCCTTGACACCAGATGCAACCTAAGGATGGAGTGTTAAGACTTCTGAAGTTGAGGAATGAGATTAAGCATTGAAGAGCCCAGGGAAGACAGAGAAAAGAGAGAATGTGTGGTATTGGTAGTTTATAGAGTGGGTAAACTATTCCACCTGAAGAAAAAAGGACCACACCCTGCTTTGCAAGGTCCAGTGAAAAGGTCAGGTGTCACACATGTGAACTTGGGAGAAGGTTGATAGGCTCAAATGATGCTGTTCCTCAGCTGGACCTGGAACTGTTGGTGCTGTCATCTCTCCTTTTGTCCTTGTACAGACCAGCAGAAGAACCAACCAAACAGTGACATCACCACAAACCCACCTTCTGATGATGTCAATTCCGACCTTTCCTGATGACAACTTCCCTTTCATATCCCACCTACCAAAGACATCACTTCCTTTTCTGGTCTCCCTAGACCATCTCCTTCCTGTCTCTACCATATAAATACCTTCTGTATTTAGTTTAGTTTTTTTTTTTTTGCTTTTTTCAGTATAAAGGATGGCCATCCCCAAATCTTTTGAGTCTACTGCTCTTCTTATTTTCACAGGCTTTATTTTGTGGTATTCTTATCTTTGATAATTTGGATCACCCTTTTAATCATCCTTCCCTTCCCTTTCCTTCTACTTTTGCATAAACTAATATTTTGGATGTTTTCTGTGTCTTTTGACATTTTCCCGTGGCATTCATTATTGCACAGTTCAGAGCTTCATCCACTCAGACTCAGCATGTGCATAGGAAAATATGTGTATGCAGGAGCTGCAGCATTTTAGTAGAATTTTGTTATTTTATTTCATGTTTGATTTTACTTTTGAGGGATGAGCTCTAGGAGGCCTATAACAAAGAATTGGGATGGGTCTATGTGATGTATCTCAATCTATAAACGGTTGTTTTAGACTCTTTTTTAAAAGGATAAAAAATGTTTCTGAGAGCTTATGCATTATTTTTACTATAATAAAAACCTACTGTGTTTTCTTTTTTTGTTAATTTCTTTACAAACTATGAGATCTGTTCATAATTCTCCTTTTGCAGCTTGAAATACTTTTATTTCTACTGGTTTTTGGGCAGGAGTTATGTTGTCAATTCTTGATAGCAGTAAACCTTGTAAATGCAAATAGGACAAATGCAACGTAATTGCTGATGTGTGATGATTATAACTTGAAACAAATTATTTCCTAACACTAGGGTCAGACAGGGTTTAATTAGAGGAAATACAATCAGTGTCAAATTTCTTGCAGGCTGCATGCTTGGTGCCATGCCAACCCAACTTCAAGTCTGTCGGAATGAATATGTTCATTAAATGCCAGAGGCCACTGAGGAGTGATGGTTTGTGAGATGCTCAGGGGAAAGAAACTCAGCTTGGAAAAAGAGCTGATATTTATTTCCTTAATGTATTAAAAAATAAAACTATTTGCAAGTTATACAAAACATTTCAGACCATTATATGATGATGGTGAACCAGGGGTCTTGCTGCTTCATTTTTAATTTTTTAAAATGAAAACATTAAATTGTTTGCAAGTGTATTGCTTTTAAATCCCCTAACGTCACTTTATTTTTGAAACTAAGCATACATTTTTAATTTAAAAAGATGAAGACAGATACAACGTTTTGCAGGTAGCATATTGTTTTCTGCAAAATTAATCTACTATAGGCAGTATTAAAAAGATGAATATTTAAAATTTAGCTACCTGACAGATCATGGCTTATATTAAAATAAAATTTAAAAAGCTAGCAAAATAAAAGAAACTTGATAACTCACAAAAATGTACATGTGTGAATAATTAGCAGTTATCTTACTATTTTATCAAGACAATATATGGTGAAGAATCATTTTAGTGTAGTCTTTTTTTATGACACTTTAAAAAGGATATTTAACTCATTATAAAAATGTCCTTGCTGTACATTTTACTGCATTTTAGCTGGATTGCCAATAGATTAATACACACATATCAGTATTAAAGGGGACTTCACATTTTTTGGCAAATGGTTCATTATAACACTTTTCAACACCACTATTGATACCATGTGTTTGTGACAGTTTAAAAAATTTGCATTTTACATCAAAATGCTAATTTTCAAAGAAATGCAAAATGCTCTAAATATCTTATGGAAAACTATTAACAGTGTTCCAAATGCCGGCACTTCATTAATATGTTTATAAATGACTTTTTCAAGAAGTAAAATTAATTTCTTGGAAAATCCAAGCCTAGCACATCTTCTTCAGCTGTTTTTTGCATACTTGTGAGAAAGTGGGATAAAGCAACATCTTTTGCTATTATTTTTCAAGAAAAATATAAAGTAGATCAATAAAGCCTAGTGCATCATTTCCAGATGCAAACCCCACTATTACTGAATTTTAAATTTCTGAAAGAATTTATTCTTATAACTGTAAGTATAGGGACGAGAGTCTTGTGTTTATAAACCATGTAAGATAGGCTCTGTAGGAAATGATATCTCAGATTAGATACACTTAACGATTATATACCTATTTTAAAATGACCCTTTTCTAGAATAGTTGAAAATATAGTCACCACACAGTTTCAGTCTCACCTTATGCATCTCAGTTTGTTTGAGAAACTCCAGTTTTGTTTTCACACCAGTGTAATAAAGCACCCGCCAGGCATTACCAATTTAAAGGATAACATTCTAAGACTAGTATAAAACAGTTTGTAGTCAGAATAATAAAGGCACTTTCCTTTTTAAACAGTGGTAGTTTGAATGTATGCTTCTGCAAAAATATTAATGTTGTGCTGACAGGACCGCGGTGTGAGACACTGGCTATAGGACAAATGAAGGATCAGGAAAAGCCTACTGGACTTCACGTGTACCTGCTCAAAACACGGGTGTTTTCATAGCCATCTGTCATCATAAAATAAGAAGTGTGGAGCTTTAGTGTAATGAATGCATGCATTTTATCAGAGAAGGAGATCCCGAAATAAAGTTACAGGAAAAAAAAACAAACTTATTATAGTAATCCGGGATGAATAGTTTGGCTTGTCCAGAGGAAACATGTTGTAGGTGCACTCACATCCATCATATAATTTAATTCAGGCCTTGCAGAGGAGGAGCGTTGCAAGTAAGCGGAACATGCCTGTGTCAGCTGCAATTGAAGGAAGGTGTGACGCAGGATTGGTTGGAAGTTACCCTCCTCAGTATAAAATGCACTACCTGCCTGCAGGGGTCATCTTTTGACTCTGTTATATTGGTGAATGAGAGTTTGGTGTAGCTTAATCCTTATAGTACATCAAACATAGTGGCTTGTGCCTTATTTTGTATATATTTTCTTTTTGAAAATATAGATATAAAGACCTCCTAGTTATACTATCGTTTTGGTGGAGATATTTGTATGATATGAGTTTGTGGGGCACTTTTTGTCTTTTTGTATATACACTGACTTTTCTCTGTAAATACAGTATTTTTGTTAATCCTATTATTGGAAGGACTGTGTTTCTTGTTTAGTAGCTTCCTGGTTATATTTTCTTATATTTTTTTTTGTATAGACATATATTCTCTTTGCTTATTGTTCATTTGGAGACTTACAATACTCCTAGTAAATATTGTACAGTTTTGTTGCTTTTTTGGGACATTGCTTCTTTGAGTTTTGTGTGTCAGTTATGGTGAGGACTGTGTAACAAAGCCCACCTGATACCATTTTCTGTGAACCTGTAAATAAAACCCAATTTTGTTTTTGCAATGCCATCTTTTTGTGTCTGTGTCTCCCAGTCTAACGCCTCACAATTCTGATCCGGATGCCCAGTACATGATGCCCAGTGTGTAGTGAGGTGCAATCTTTCCAACTACACAGGGTGTCACAACTGGTCACAGAAAGGGCACAAACCCACATTGTAAACTGCATTCTAATATCTTCTGGAGAAGCAAATACCACAGTAATTGTGTTGTTCGCTTTAAGTGCAGCTTTTGACACCATTGACCTTTCTATTCTATTAAATAGACCGGACTGTAAAATTACATTTGGTTCTCGGTTACCGTTCCTTGAATGGTTTATTTTACATGTATTAAATCAACTTCAGTTCCTACAAAAATGTATTGACAGTACTCCATCATTATATTTAGAAATTAAACAAAGTGTCAATGGGCTCAGTACTTGGACTTTTACTGTTTTGACTTAACATGCCTCCAGGGAACTATTAGTAGAAAACATAGCATTCTATGTCTCTCATTATTGACGATATCTACAGTTTATCTTTCTTTTAGATTAAGTTATGTGTCCTTAGTTAATTGTGTCAGTAAGGTAAATGAGTGGATGGTCAAGAAATCCTTGTCTCTGAATTAAAAGGAATTATTTATTGGGAGAAAAAACAAAAACAAAATTATGTATTGTGTCACTTTTTAAGTTGGTTGGACTAACCATTAGTTTTCCTGAATCAGCATGCAACTTAGGTGTTATCTTTGATACTAGCATGTCTTTTAAATCACATATTACAAAAGTATCAACCATGTCATCTATATCTTAAAAATGTTGGAAAATGAACATGTTTTCTAAATATTTAGGATACAGAGAAATAAATTAATGCATTTATTTTTAGTTGGATTGATATAAGCCAATTCATTATTCACTAACTCTTCAAATTGCTCTTTGTGCAGTTTTCAGTTAATTTGCAACAGTCATTACAAGAACTGGAAAGTACAACCACATAATTCTATTATTATAACATCTATATACTGGCTTCCAGTTATGTTTAGATCTGATTTCAAAATTCTCCTTCTTATATATAAAGCCTTAAATGACCAAGGCCCTGCTTACTGTTTTAAAAATGCTGGTCTTTTAAAGATCCCAATATTTGATAAAAAAAAGAGGTCAAGCTTTTAGTTACAGGGCCTCATTGTTGGGCTATTATCTATTTACGTGTTGTTACAAACTCCACAAAGAGCCATATCAAGGTTTGGGCAGCCATCGAGAATATGTTACACAGCACTGATGTGCACAAAACCCAGTCCAAAACAGAACTGAGGGAATAGGAAAAAAGGCGGAAGCTTTTAAAGGGGAAGACAGGAAGTGAGGTCAAAGGGGTCAGGTTCATAAGGGTCTTCAACCATAGGCTCAAGCCAGGACGTGACATCACATTGGCTGGAGCCGACAAGGTCTTCTTCCATAGGCTCAGACCCAGAAGTAACGTCAAGATGGCCAGGTGGAACCTCCCGTGAATGGTCTGCAGAGAAGGGAGAAAAATAGTCAGTGCACTCTGCCACATCCTGGTCTGCCTCGAAATTGCCTTTACTCAAACCCTTTAGTTTCCTCCCATGCGCACATGTGTGACAGTGTATAATTGTCTAAACTGCAGCTATCTGAGAGAAGGTTTTCAGCTAGTGCTTGTACAGGGAGCATTTTTCTACAGGATGATCAAAATGGTCGAATATTAAAGGTATAAGTCTATTTTATAAGCAACTGAATTTACATAACAGTGTCAATAAATGCATACATTTACTCTGGTTGTTTCCTTGGTTTACACCCAAATGATCTATATAAAATAAATCTATTTTGATACATTCCGGTTCTACTTATACTCTTTGGATTGAGCCATCACTTTTGAAATTTCTGCATATAAAGTATAACAACTGTCCAATCTTGTTGAAAACAGGTAATCTAATTTCTTTGTCATCCTTCAGCACATTTTGTTTATTGTATATTTTTGTCTCTGTTGTTCACTTGATCTTTGTCTGGTTTCCTGATATACCTGAGCAGGTTTCTGACCTATAATAACCCTTTATGCTATTTCTTTAAGATGAATGCCACATTTTAATATGAAAAGCATACCAAGACACTGTATCTTTAATTGACTATGTGAACCCTAAGTCTAATTTTTCTTCCACACCTCTCTGGGTTTTCTAAATAGGTTAGTCACTTTTTGTACAAGGTGGGGTAGAATGTCCACTTTCAAAATAGAGTAATTCAAACAAACACTCCCAACTCTTATATCTTCTCATCTGCGATTACCACTTCTTGTCTCCATCTTCAAGTGCTTGCCCTTAACAGGACTTCCAACTCCATATTCAGTGGGTTGTTATGGAAGTGGTAGCTTTATATTTCTTCCAGTGGTTGCTTCCATCCAGGCATCAGAATCGCTATATACTGTATATAATGCACATATCAGATTATATCTCCTTTTGGCTATCTCTAGCATCTACACAGCTGTCAGGTATTCATGGTGATTCTGCAAGAGCCTGAATATTGTTTAGTGCATCAGAGTATGCAGTGAGTGGATTGTCAGAAGCTTATGGGGCAGATACACTATAATTTTGAGTCACCTGCTTGTTGGAGATAAACAGAATTATTGACTGCTGCAGATTTCAATGACAATTCTCTTTATTTTAGGTGCCTTTGCCAGACACCCCTCTGTGCTCCCTGTTAGGATCATGAAGACTCCTGCCACATTGGTGGTATCTGGTCACATCTGTGATCCCACGTTAGAGAATCTCTGAAAGTTACTATATATTATTCAAAGATATCATATAATGATGAAAGATTGAATATTTTTTCCACAATACTAAATTATATGGTATTTCTCTACATATTTTTTTCCCTATTTTATTCAAAAACTAAATTATAGGGTACTTTTCCACCCATTTTAACCAGACCCCATTTGCAAAATGTCATTTTATAGGTTTGATATTAGTCTTTAAACGGTATAATGCCTATCAACCACTACATTATGTGAAACATGATTGTTCAATGTCATAATTTTTACTGCACTAGTCTTCAGAAAACTTGTTTTGTTTTATGACAGGTATAAATTATGCTTCTGTTTCACATTTTTCAGTTTAGATGACATTGCTCAAACACAATACGCTCTACACAGGCACATACAAGCTGTTAAGACCTTTCATATATTAACTGCTTAGTTTCTGCTGGCAGTCCTTCTTCTTATCAGAATTTGTAATTTTACTTTGTGTCATTTATGTGAGCATAGTTGGTGTCATACAGGGACAGATTTATCAACATGCCAAGCAGAATGGAGAGAGGGTTACACCATTCACAATTCTAATTTACATACTAGTTCTCAGAACGGTGAAAGATTTGGCCACTGAGTGACCTCATCTCCTTAAACTCTGCATATCATAAAAAAGAAAAGCGGCTGGAAGTTGTAATCATTTGTCTGGCAGCCTACCTAAGGGGCACATCTTAGAGCAAACCTGAAGACATCATGCCTTTATAGCTTTCTTTAAAAACACCAAACTAAGGTTAAAACAGGGCTTTCCCATTTGGAACTCACTTTCGTGTTTATCATTTCTCATTTTATATTTGATACTAATTCTTTATGATGAAATACACTAAATTTTACTTCAGTGTTTTAGTTTTACTATCGCTTGTTAAGCATATGTCTTAGAAACATTTGGGCGAGAGAGGTTTTCTGATATCTTCAACACCTTATTTCTATTAATAACACTATTGCTAGAAGAAATCTGGTTTCGCAACATACTGTTTTGCAATACATTTTGTTTATCTCAAATGGTTATTTGGACTGTATATTTAGATTTATACAGATTTTAATTCCATAAAGAGAAAGAAAAGAAAGTCCTAAAACAGACTCGAGAAGCAGTAAAGTGCATTGTATGATAACAAGGACAAGGTAAATGAAATGAATGATTTTGTTTTTAGTCATTAACTTCCAAGAAGAAATTTAAATTATTTTTTTACATTTGTACTTGAGGACATAAAGTTAAGATCTGGCTGCTCTCAAGGACAGAAAACTTTGCAAACATTCATAAAGGCTTATTACAGCATAAAATAAATTGTAGGAACAGATCATAAAAGCTGACGCTCTCAAGTCCTTCACAGCTCATTGTGACACTGTCTGGCATCAAAACATTCTGTGTATAAGAAATTGATAAGCTCTAATGGACTGCATGTCTGCCCTTACCATAAAGCTCCCTTACAGTGTGTTGTTATATTCCTGGGACATAAACCTCTAACATCTGCATGTGCCCTTGTGGTTGGCTCTTTAACAATTTTTTTTTTCTTTTGCATAAACTACTATAAAATACTGTTAACATCATTTACAAGTGAGGGTGCTGTTAATCTCAGGATTTCCTGTTAATTACAGTGACATTTTAATATATGCAAGCTGTGCATGTTCTTAAGAAAGGTCTTAGATTAACAGCAAATGCTCTACAGACCAAGGTTAATTTGATAATCAGGAGCTCATAAATTGCAGACTACAGTGACAATATCTTTTAATTTATTTAAATTGGTATTTTATTTATACATTATGCTTCCATTCCAGATTCTGAAGGTGATGCTGAAGCTGTTGATTTTAGGTGTAAGTATTAAACTAGCCTCCCTGCAGACTTATACAAATGCTTATTGTTTTTAGTGGGTTCCCTTGTACTTGGTGCCAAGTGTTTATTTCTGAAATAAGGTAAGCACTGTTGCATGCAAGATTATTTGTGCCAAAATGAAATACAATACAGTGTGTTAACTATGTTAAAATGCAATACATATGCAAGTGGATACTTCATTCTGGCACAGTTTTATCATAATTATAACTAAAAACATATCAACCAAGTAATCGATGTTCCATATTCACTACGGTACACAATGTTTGTGTCGGTTGAAAATGCAATACAAAGGCCCATTGTATTTTAATTCATGTTCATAGATGGCATGTCATGACTAAAAGAAAAGTAGACCAACTGCATTTCACTTAGCGGTACTGCATTTTGATTCGAGATCACACTTTCACTGTGTCAAAACTAAAAATAATCAAATGAGCAATCGGCATAAAAAGGTGGGGGCAAGGGGACATCAATAGTAGGGAAAAGAGGATTCCCAACTGTGACTGTGTTGTACTTGGAAAGGAGGCGAACTGAGAGTTGATAAGGCGGAGGTCTGCTTTCTCACTGAACAGGTGGAAGCTGGAGATCTAAATGACAATTTCATTCTCTTGTAATATCTGGCTATCATAGAGGGTATGAATAAAAAGCTATTATAGAAACCAAACTCGGTGACGCTGAAAAATGTAATATATAAAAGAGTATAATACTGAACGGACAGCATAGATCAGATTTTTTTTTCAAAGTGTAATTTCTGCATTTATTTATACTCCAAATTGAAAAGCCAATCATATAAGCCAATCATATAAAATAATAAAAATACCTCCAGGCCGCCAGATGGAGCCCTACCTGCAATATGGAGGTGCCCCGAAGACCAGCAGGGAATTATGGACAATGGAGTTTTCATCCACAGCCCTGCAGGATACCCCAGGGGCCGCAAAAGGGAGCTGCAGGGATCAAGGACTTTTGATCTGACCCGGAAGTGATAGAAGATCATATGGACTAAGGATTGGAACACTTCTGGGTCAGGGACTATAAAAGGATTGTCGGAGCTCCCAGATGGCGAGCTGAGCTGGGTGAGGATGGCAACACGTCTGGGAGTGGAGGATTGTTTATTGTTAGTGTATTGGTGAATTAATGAGTATTATGGAGGAGAGGGTGCTTTGTACACTGTGCTGTATAAAGTCAACGGTGTCTGGTGTATTGGACAAGGGTTCAAGGGAGCGATAGCGCCCCTATCTGTCACAGTGGCATAGTCGGCAGGATTCTCTACCGTCATTTGCAGAAGACCTGTTTACAAATTTTTTGTGGGCAGAGAACCCTGAGAAGACAGCGTCAGGTCACATGACAACATCGGCCAGAACCCACAATTTACAAGTCCGGAATGGGGAAGAAGAAGGGCAAACAGAGCAGTATCGCCAGCGGGAAAGCCATGCTAGCATTGGTCAACGCTCGGGAAGAGTCACGGAGCGGCCTTAAAAGTCCGGAGAAGCATTCAGGGACCAACGATCGCTTTGAGGTACTTGCCGGGAATATCGTTGATAATACATTTAAAGTAACACACTTTATCCCATGCATGTACCTCGGAGAGGATCACCTGGAGGCTCCAAGGGAGAAAGAAGACTGTCCCGAAGACAATGGCACGCTCCTGTTCGAGCCGGAGTGCATGGAAGAAGACTTCCGCATGTTGGCGGCCAGCGAGGGACACGTCATCAACCCCGGTGCTTTCTGGGAAGGAGTAGGTCCGCGTCCCGCTGTTTGCGCCTTCGTAGCCGAAGAGACAGACTTGGACTTTCCGAAGGGGACGGGGAGGCGAAGCGAAGCACCGCCACCCCGCAAGAAGGTAAGGAGGGCCGGGAAATGGCTGATTGGGCTGTCGACAATTTAATAAAGACAGACCGCAGTTCGCCGAAGAAGGCAATCTGGTCCTCAGTACAAAAGAACTCCAATTCCCAGAAGCCTCCGCAAGACCCGTCAGAGCACATGCCGACAGCGGACATGCTCATTGGCTCCTGGCCAGCAGGTAAGGAGAAAGTGAAAGTAAGTCTACCGCCGGACGAATTAATTAACTGTTTTGAAATGCGGGAACTCGAGAGGTTGATCAAGCCTGTAAAAGATATTTTACAGATGCTGACGGCGATTCAGAAGATAATCTGAGATCTGGGAGTGATGGCTGAAGCACCGATAAAGAAGGTAAATGAGTACCTGCGGCAGATCAGTCGGGAGCCTCCAGTGTTAAACAATGCAGCGGTACAGGTATGTGAGACCTGTACCGTATATAATGAAATAAGGACGCAGAGTGAAAAGGGCCCACGTATTATCCATAGCGGGTGCCAGGTGGATGCATGCCCTACAAGAGAGGCCGAAACGTTTACAGATTGGTCGGGGGAAGGGTTGATCGAGCAGGAGCAGCTGGATGATGCTGGCTATCGGAGCATTCGGTCCTAAAGACCCTGACCCAGGTTATTAATAAATCCAAAGGGGTGCAGACAGGAAAGTTAAAATTGTACTTCTTTATCACCATTCCAAATTTAACGGCCATTTTCCAGGTTCACCCGGGTTGTTTGGTGTATCCACCAAATGTTCTCCACTTTTCTGCCGTTGTGCTAGGCACTATATCTAGGGTTGTCTACATGACTGCAGGATTAGGCAATGACCAACTCCTCTTTTAGTTCTAGCAGACCCCCTATAAAATAATAATAAACTCTAGACCCAAGAATGTTACTGATGCTGAAGCGAGAATTGTTGTGAATCAAAAATGAAAAGGTGTTCAACCCTGAAGGCTCATTCTGAGATTTTTTTGACTGTTGAGTACTGCATTTAATGTGGCAAGGGCAGGGCTGGCTCAAGGGCATATTGTGCCACTAGGCAGAACGACCAAAAACAGACATCGAAAACAGTGTCCAACTGATTTGATCCACACTATTGGGGATTCCCTTCTGTGGATTATTACAATTGCGATGATGGTGAAATTGGTGTGGGTGGAGTGCACCCCTTGGAGATTGGCACCCACTCAATCACACATGAAATGGCTTTATTATGTCCCCCAGGGCATGGTGTTTCTAGGTGCTGGCTCTGAGCACCCTCTGGGAGGTAGCCCCTAGCAACAGCACAGCATGTCTTAGGAACACAGTCATAAAATTGTGAAACTACAAAATAACGAAACAACACATTTAAAAATAAATGATAATAAAATTAAGGTAATTTATTGTTAAATTATTAACCTGACACGCTCATGTACTGACACATGAAGCCTCTAAGAACCATGACAAAGTAACAGAATACATTTATAAGATGCAAATAAAAAGAACAAACTAGCCCAAATTGTAACATCTACTGCCCTAGATGATCTTTGGGATGAAATCTCTTCTTCTGCTGATGTCTAGCACAACCTTTATCCATTATTTTCTTTAGCATTCCACTTGGTCTCATCACCTTCACTTCTGTCACATTATCTAGTTAACTTTACATTAGAAGCACAATTATATCATGCCATGTCAAACAATTATACTCTGCACATCAGCAAATACAGTTAAATTTCCTTTTTTAAACCTGTAGACTGCCATAAGCCACAGTAGTGCACTGTGTATGGTGTCACACTATTTTTGTTTGCTTTGATTATTTTGTGATGTTTTTCTCTGTAACTGTTTTTGTTAAGTTTATTTGATATTTGGTTTGTCTTAATTGCCTTTTAAATGACTTTGTTATTGTTAATATATTAATTCTCTATGCATTTGTGTTATACGTTGAGTCCAAGGGGGCATGGCCTCCTGACACAGTTTTGCTCAAGGTCTATTTAAGGGTTCAATATGTCTCTGGCAAACTGCCGAAGAATTTGCTTTTTCAGCTTTTGCTGTTCAGCTTCCTTTTGTGCTTCCCTTTTTCAGGTTGGTTTTGTAATTTGATTTTGGATTTCTGAGGTTTTTGACTAACGGTTTTGTATCAAGGATCTTGGATTGAAGATTCTGAACTTCTTTCGTTTTGAAGATTTAATATTGAGTTCTTTTGGTATTCCATTCATATATTTTTTTTTTAATTTTGAATTCTTTAAACATTTGTATATACTGTGGACATTCTTGATTTTATTTAATAAATGACATTTTTAATATAAGGCCTTGCTATTTTAGGTTATGCCTTTGGTGGTTTTCCTCTGAATTTCTGGAATTTGCTCTTTTAGTAATCCATTTTGAGATTTTTTGGGTATGCAGAAGCCTAAGGTCTTTCTTTAAAGCATTTAAACCTTTTCAAGTTTATTAGGCCTAAATCATATTATAGATGAGGCTGTAACAGTGGAAATTAGGATAAGTGCCATCATACTGATAGTTTGCATAATCAATTAACAATAAACATAAGAAAGCAATATACAGCAATATTTTCTCTGCCCTGCGGTGGGCTGGCACCCTGCCTGGGATTTATTCCTGCCTTGCACCCTGTGTTGGCTGGGATAGGCTCCAGCAGACCCCCGTGACCCTGTGTTAGGATATAGCTGATTGGATGATGGATGGATGGATTTTCCCTTCCTATACAATGTTCTAACTGTTTTGTGACTAAAATTAAACTTTTCAAGATATTCCAGCTTTCAATGCCCAATCTAATCATAAACCCTTTATGCGTGATCTGTTTTGCCACAGTCAGGTTTTTATTTTTCCCAGGCTTGTTTTTATCTTCTGTTTTTCATTTATTTCTGTTATTTTTGACTTATCGTGTTCCTATGTAATTTCTTTTATGTTTGTCTGTGATTTAGTAATTGTGAACTGTTACTTTAATTGTGGTACCATTCTATGTAGTTTGTGGGAGGAGCTCCAGGGGCGGGGCCACTCTGACATCACTGCTGCTGGGATCTCCCTCTGGCTACTTGTTGAGTCAGTGAGAGAATCTCAGCAGTGGATCATTAAAGTGTGAAGAAGGTGATTTGCTAGTTTTCTGCTCTGTCTTTAGATTGTTAACACTTGGCCACTTTAGATATATTTAGTTATGTTTTCTAATTTTATTAATAAATATCCTTCATTTACAAAGATAATTTGTTTGACTTGCCCTTATTAACAAGAGCTTGACAATTCTTTCTTTTATAAGAGATTTTAATATAACTTGTATTTGGGCCTGTGTATGCCAAAGCCAGCAGGTAATAGGACAGTTCCTGGATGGAGATAAGCATCTTCCAAGCTTGCCAACTTTAGTATCTCTCTTTGGAGACAAAACACCCTTTCACTATGTTTAATACTTCAGTTTACAATTTACACTCAGTTTAATGAACATGAAATATTCTATTTACCTTAGGCACTGTGTGTTGAAATCAGTCTGACTTCTTAGCTTTGTCTTGCTTGTGGGCTGTTTGCTATGGACTCTGTGGCTTTCTGTTGTATCAGACATTTTTGGGTTTCTGTTTTTCATATAAAATTAACTAAGAATACAAAAAATGGAAAACGAATTAATACTGCAAGAACAATAAGTATACCTATGCCAGTATGTCTGTTATTACTGAATGTGAAAAGGTTAGGCTAAATAGAAGGAGGAATTATATAGTCTGATGGCTGAAGGCAAAAAAGAGCTAAGGCCTCTTAGCACACTGTGTTGTAATGAGCAGACCTCTGTCATAATGCATAGCTGCTTCTCTTACTTCTACTTTCTGGCAGACAGTACAGGACCATTAGCACTCATACTAGTAGATTCAGGAATAGTTTGTACCCACAGGTCATAGGGTTGCTGCACAGTCAATCATAAGAACAAATATTGTGTTGTGTGTGTGTGTATATATATATATATATTAGGTATAATATATATATTAGGCTGACCCGCCTTTTAAGGTGACCGACTTTTAAGTTAACCACTTCTTAAGGCAATTCAATCTGTAGATCAATTTGATATTTTATACAAACTCATTAATTTGGTTATATTGCATTTGAGCGGTATTACTTTAATACTCGTAGTTTCTGTTATTTTTGTGATGAAATTTAAACTTTTTTTCTATATTGAGGTCGCCCTTTTGAACCCTCCTGATATTTACTATGCGGTGAGGCATTTGTACTCCATCAACATTAATTATTTCCAGAGACATAATTTTGTCTATTTTTCCAGCTCATCGCGCACAAAAGCAAGGGAACGATGGGAGCACCAGAACTCTGCTCACATCATGTCGCCGCACCGCAAGCTGCAAGTAGTAAGTCTGTGATAAGCGGAATACCGCTACGCTTTCCACTCACGGGACGGAAGGACAATCCCGACCGCTTTGATATAGTAAGAAAGAAGAAGAAGATATTGCACAGTCTGGAGTAGAAATCATCTGTTACCTGGAAAAACGAAACTACAAATCCCATCGTGCATTGCAAAATGGACGGGGCGTGTGTGAAACTCCGCACCTGCGTAGCACTCATGGGACGGAAGGACAATCCCGACTGCTTTTATATAGAAGGATATATATATATATATATATATATATATATATATATATATATATATATATATATATATATATATATATATATAATGAAGAAACAAACAAGAGAACCACTATAAAGAATTTGGAAATCCGTCCCATATACTCTGAAAACAATCTTTTCAAACAAAAAAAGTAATCACATAAGACAGGGCCAAAATCTTGACTGCTAACATAATTAAAGCTTGGGTTTATATAGGGGTGAAACAGGATGAGATGGGATCTCAGGCAGAAGTGAGGTCTGCAAGAGGGCATGACGGATTGGCAGAAGTAGGTGGATTCTTAATTGGTTTTTCGTTTCGGTGGTTTGTGGAAGAGGAAAAAAGGTGTAAATGCTCTGTACCTTATTCTCAGTTAAGCCCTTAGACTGCCTCCCAAGCGCAAGTGTGTGACTATATATATGTATGTATGTATATATTAATGTAAATATGTGTGTGTATCTGTTGCATGCTTTCTATGTATTCTTTTTTTGTCCACTGTGAAAAAATCCAATGAAAATTAAATCAGATTATGTGTACATGCTTATTTTTTGGAAATTTAGCTTCTAAGTTCTCAATATGTACCATCTAAATATAAAATGTAATCATGTTGCATCCGTATTTGATGTACTCTCCTTTTCATTCTATTAATAGAATTTGACTATGAAAATAAACATACAAAAGCAAATTGAAATATGAGGAATTAATAAAGCATACTTAACTTCCTATTTCAGGAAATATCTGACAGGTTTATTACATGATGTGACTTTATAGCGAACAGATGATACTCAACTCTACTTCAATGTTAAAAGTGGAACTTCATCAGAGCTTTCTCAGCTCACAACTTGTCTTAGTGAAATTAAAACCTGGATGGAGCAGAACTCTTTAAAATTAAATTGCAACAAAACTGAACTCCTGCAAATTGGGACTAAAATGCAACTTAATAAAATGAGCTCCTTCCCAGTCCATTTTGGCGGTGATCTCATCAGACTTGCCTCTACTGCAAAGAATCTTGGTGTCATTTTTGATTCCTCCATCTCTTATTCCACCCACATAAATCACATTAAGAAACTTTCTTACTTTCACCTCCATAACATATCCCGTGTTCGCTCCTTCCTCTCCTTTTCTAATACTGAGAGACTTGTCCATGCTTTTATCACATCCCGCATCGATTATTGTAACTCGCTGCTGGCAGGTGCCCCTTCTAATCTTATATCACAGCTCCAGCTTATTCAAAACTCGGCTGCAAGAGTCCTTACTCGAACCAGCAGCAGTGAGCACATAACACCCATCCTGTGTCTTACAGAATCGAATATAAAATCCTGCTAATAACCTACAAAGCCTTAAACAACCTTGCGCCAAACTACATCAGTGACCTTCTCCATCACTATGTGCCTGCCCGCCCACTAAGGTCCTCTGATTCTGGCAATCTTGTTGTGCCCAACACTAATCTTCACTCCATGGGTGACGGCCTTCAGCTGTATAGCGCCCAGACTCTGGAATGACCTACCGAAATTAATCTGGTCAGCTGACTCCATGAATTCTTTTAAAAAACAATTAAAAACTCATCTGTTCAGGAAGGCTTTTAGCTCTACTTGACTTTATTACCCTTCTCTCAGTTTACCTCTCTGTAAAGATGCTCATGTAACCTGTATGTGTGTGCTAGACCATCAATTATGTTTTCTGTTAGGCTTTTCTCTGAATTTAATGTCTTAGTCTTCTCTATTTATTTATTTGAATTGTACAATGCTATATACTGTATACTTTGCCGTTCTTTCTTATATTCTGTAAGTGCCTTGAGCATTGGAAAGGCACTATATAAATACAATGTATTATTATTATTATTATTATTAGGTAGACAAACAAAAAAAAAGATTTTGAGTATACAGTATATTTTTAAAGTCTACAGTTAGTTTAACACAGTGGAGACCCCTGCTGGACATGTAGTGCATAGGTACAGGTAGCTTTAAATCAAAGAACTTTTATGTTCACTTAAAATGGATTACTTATTTACTCACATTGAGATTTGATTAATGATCAGCCATTTACCTTTTGTCTTGAACTTTTATATATTTGTTTTTAAAAATGTAATTAATTAGGAGTAATAGGGGTTCGTTATTTTTAGAATTTTTGTTTCTGCAAAGTGAGACATTCAAAAGATGGCATTTGCCCTTACAATGTGTCATTTTTCCATCTGTGTGTTCTGTCAGTAGAAAGGACTATATTTACATGTACTGAAAAGACACATTCTTCAGCAGTTCAGTTTCTTTTCATTACTGTTTTTTTTTTTTACTGTGGTAAGATTAGGAACTTTGGTGGTTTGGGCATATAGTGATGGTACCTTTGGCTGTTGCTCAGATGAAGTGTACCAGGTATGCCCCACTGGGAAAAGTACTTGGAGAATGTCAGTAGCAATAGAGTTGTCTGATTAGCCCATCTCACAGTGCTGCTATTGGAACCATTACCAGAACAGGCAGAAGACTGTAATGTTAAGTGAAAACATTAAGTTGAGAATTGACCCAGTGGTGCCATGGTTGATGGTTTTGTTCACAGAGCCAGGAGCTTGAGGTCAGGTGCGGGTCTAGTTGCTGCCTGTATGAATGTTGGTTTCTTCCCACTTTCCAAAGACTTGCATATTGACTAAATGACGTGGAAGGAATATTGTGGCAGACTCCTGTGCCATCCAGCATTAGTTCCTGTCTTGAGCTGCGCGCTGCTGGGATAGGCTTCAGATCCATTTTACTTCATGGTGGAAACAAAGGTTTGTCAGAAGATTTAGCATTTATTTTACTGTCTAATTCAAAAACATTGTAAAAACTGCTGTTATTTGTTTCTATGTGTGAATTATATTAGGCAATATAGATAACATCTATTGACATCAAAATAACATTGAATGCTTTCACTGCAATAAACAGATTTAGAAAGATGGAAATACAATTTACTGAACATAAAAATGTTAGTAACATGGCATATTTTTGGAAGAATACTGCAGCAGTCATCATTTTTACTCAAGTACAATAATAATAGCTGAAATAGGTAGTGGATGCATAATATATTGCCAAGGAGTTATTTGCACACATGGCGGCTTCACCTGCCTCATGCAGACACGCGGTAAGATGAAAATCAGGTGGATGGATTAAAATTCTTATGACCTCATTAAAATAAGATTTCTAAATACTGGGATGAGGAATGTGTTTATCCTTCCTGGCAAGAGCATAATATTTATACAGTTCAGTCAGTTTTCATTGATACCATTTTTTATCTTGAAATAAATGTCATTATTATAAGAACTTTTTAAAACTACCATCTTGGAAATGTAATATGCTGGCAGATCTTTATTATTGGTATAATGTGTGATTACTTTTCATACTTTATGTTTTTCCTCACAGCATTTGTGATTGTAAAATATCCTGCACTATTATCTGTCATGATCTATCTGCTTACAAATCATTACCAGGCATAACAGACCTCAAAAAAATGAAACTTATACTTACACTGCAACACAGTTCTGAACCAAAACGGTAGGTCTTGCAGCTCCCAAGCAGCATAGTCCAAATCTAAGACGCAAGGTTATGGGCTGCAGTATTGAGGTAACGGCCGCATGTAAGTCAAAAATATCCACAAAGGGAGAGGGGAAATAACAAAAAAACCTTGAAAAACACAGCAAACCTATTTTCATTTTTAAAGACTTATTAAGAATTCAAAAATTGCACAAATGAAAGCAAAAGAGAAAGGGAATCAAAGAGCAAACCTGAAAATGAACAAATCAAATATAAAACCATTAACGATACATTTTAACAAAGTCAGAAGTCAAATAACCAGGAATACCTAAATTCAAAAACCAAATCACAGAAGGTAGATGCAACAGTGAAGCAATTTCATGAGGTTGCTTCACCTTAAATAGCGCTACTGACATTTCCTCAATTGAATCATCAGGTGGCCCGACCCCCTTGGCTGAGCAACCAGAATACAAGCAACACAATTTAAGTAACCAGACACACATAAAAATACTAACCTTATAGGTAAGTACAAGATAATAATTAAACAAAATGTTCATTAACTCATAAGACAAACAACAGAAGCCCAATCAATAATATTTACAAACTAATTAATAAAAAGTAGTAAAAGTATTACACAAAAAGAAAACTCACTTAAACCAACAATGAGACCCTGGCTAAACCCTGACATTGTCATGGGGTAATGGTCAGCTCAGAGCTTTCAAAGTGTGCTCAAAATTTGTTTCCAGGAGCCAGTATGTAGCTTGTGACTGTTATATTATTATTTTTTTACAAATTTTTGAAATTTTTTTTGCTAAAATTTACGTGTTTATTATGTTTGTGGGCTGCTGAATCCATTTCTAAAGTTAGTTTTTTGTTTCAGTTTTACTTCAGTATAGCTGACATTTATTATCACCTTTCCCCAATGCCATTTTGTTTGTTAGGGCCACCAAGATTTTGTAGAGTATTTACCACCCTGTTACCATAGAAATCAGACCAGAAGAGTGTGCATGCGTGACATCATCATCATGATGGGATAAATGTCAGCAGGTATATTTCCTAGTCATGTAAAATTATGGATAGATCTTTTGACGTTTGAGTGGATTTTGTTTACAGAATTCTAATTCAAAGAATTAATTGGCTACGAGTTTTGACTGAGAGGTTTGGTTTCTTCTGCTTCCTGCTTAAAGTTTTATCTGCTGGTTCCTTAATCAGAACAATGGTGTTCCAGACTAAGGTGCTGTTTAGTACTTGATCTTGTTAATGTTAATGATGGATGCTAAATAGTAAATAGTAGTAGCAAATTGCAGAAAATTCAGTGGAGGATCACACTGCATCCAAATGTAGCACATTTCATCAACACTTAGTGTTAACAATGCATAGACATGGAGTGTTAGGATCTACAACTCTTCTGATTTTTCTGTGCAAACTCCTATTGAGTTTCTGACAACTACATATGTTTTCTATGATTTTGAGACACAGAACTTTGATTTTGATTTCTATACCATTTTGTTTATTGCATGGGCAGTGCAATTTTAGACAGTTGTTTCAGCCATTTTTGTGGTGAACACAGATGTGACATCATTTTAGTGACAATATAAAAGTCACACCGCATGTTTCTAGGGTATCTGAGCTTGAGGGATAAACCTTCTTTCACTATGCTAATAAGAAACTTTATTTTGTTCTTCCTGGTTTTCAAATCTCTGTTCTTGTTTTTGTTTCTGAATTTTTTAATATGTATTGGTTTTGATAAAAGATTCTGTTTGACTCCTTTTGGTCTATTTGCCATTGTTGAATTATAAATCAGACTGTCATTTTCAATTTTGTTTTACTGTGTATTGAGAGTCAGGTCATGGAGTAACCATGCTTTATTTTATTTTTTTTATTAGCATTTGTTTGCGTAAGACTTCATTTAAGTCATTTTGTAGTCATTCATTTTGCATTTAGACTTCATCAAGTGCAGCACTGATGAAATGAGTCATTGTACTTCATTAATAAAAAAGTACACTTACAGTAGGAAAGCTAACTGTAATAACACTGGTGTCATCATTAATATTATATTTTCGTCATGGCTTAGGTTAACGTTCTTTGTCTCTTTTTTAATTTAAAGTATTTGACATGTGTTTATTTTGTTAATATTGTTTTGTTCATGTTTTGTTTAATATCTATGTGTAATATGATGTGATGTTCTCTTACGTATCTTGTGTTTTGTAGGTGGTTCCCCAAGAGGCGGGTCATGCTGACTTCACCTGGTTTCATAGTCAGCCTTAAAAGAGGCCTCAGTAGAGTTCAGAAGAGTTTATTATCTATATTTTTTTATTTGGATTGCTGATTTCTTTTTATCCGTTTATTAAATTATGCTTAAGAATTGTGATTTGGGTCTTGTTCATTATGGATTACCTTTCAGGCAACTCCTTTTTTTGTTCTTTTTGTGCCTTTTTTGTTGTATTTTCTATTTTCAAATGAATATTCTCTTCTATATTAGATTCTTGCTTCAAATTGTTTACCAAACCAATGGTTTTTCATGGTTTTTCTTTCCCTAGGGAGGCATTTTAATATATTTTGGGAATTTGAAATTTAAAAACCTGTTTCCCATTTGTTTGGGCCAAGGCAGGCCAAAAGCCTACCTGTGGAGCTGGAAGGTCAACTGCCTAGGGTGGAGGCATGGGGGAAGGACCTGGAATGGCTTTGAGGATCTATTATATATATATATATATATATATATATATATATATATATATATATATATATATATATATATATATATATATATATACACAGTATATATATATAAAACCACTTGCACTAATGCTAGAAGAAACCAATGGCTTGTTATTACTCAAATACATTTTGTAACATTTTTCAGTGGAATGAACCAGAGTGTTTTAGCACGGAGGAGTAACCATGTCGTATCGACAGCAGCAAGCAAATGAAGTTAAATGATGGTTATTGCAATACCAAGATAAGAGTGAGCCATGCATTCAATTCACCCTGATGCTGTTTTTTTTTCTTTTAATATCTTTCTCAAACTCTGTAGCCTACATTACGTGCTCAAAAATGTTTGCATCTTTCTTAAGAACTGCATGAAACAGACCAACATGACTGGTATAGCTGGACATCTTAGTGCAAATACATGTTGTACTCCTCAATTTTTTACTAATAAAACCTTTTACAGAAAGTGAAAAAGGATGTTAGACACTCTCAGGGGTCACCACATGCAGACAAGCATAAAGAGAGCGCTACGACCATAAGATGAACAAGTAGATGGGCAAACCACTCAAAAAGAGTCCATATATTTGGTGGCTGACACGCTATAATATTGGGGCTGACCTAGATGTTGAAGACAGCCATGATCATTACTGCTTCACTGGAGAGAGTCAAGTTTTCCAAGGTATTGACTGAATAGTTTTATCTATATTGTATTTCTGAACTGTACTGCTTTCCTTCTCTATTATATTGTATTTCTGAACTGTACTGTTTTCCTTCTCTATTAGGGATATATTTTTACAGAATGGCAACATAACACAGACTTAAATATTATTTAATCCTTACAACTATGAACAATGCTTCTAATAAACCAAATGTTTTAAAGTGAGGCAAATATATGCAAAGAAAAAGTTCTCGAATACATGTGTTGAATTAAGGATTGCCACATGAATCTAAAAGCTGGAGAGAGCAATATATACAGTGCTTTCATTCCATTTGAATCCATTAACTTTATTACAGCAACACCAAAGCTAATCCAGTGATTGATGGGTGTATTCATGAAGTGTTATTGACATTTCTGAAGGATGAGTAGATTTATGCAATGAGACGTTAGTCCACTCCATTCAGGTCTATTTTCATTCTCAAAACTGAGTTGTAATTACTGGCTGTTAATATTACCACGAGTTTAATATTCACATGAGAATTCTGATATGTCAGTCCTCAAACATTTTAATGATTTTACTTTGAAGTTTATTTTTCTCACCTTAGCTACCAGGTTGCTTTAACAGGGAATGAATGGTGGTAATTGATTCCAGCGGGGTCATTGAGTCCAGTAAACTATCAGCTTCACCTATATTTTCTATGGCAGTTCTTTAAAGAAACAATCATTTCCTAAGAGAGTAGACAACAAATGAAAATCCAGGAGTTGCAATATATAAATCCACACAGAAGAGAGCAAAACACAACACTTCAGTGTGAGAGTAGAATTGTATGGCATACATTTACTGTATATCACACAGAAAAAAAAAATAAAGTTGGGGCACTACAAGTTCAGGTTTATCATTCCACAGTTTGAGGGCCCTTCATCTAAAGGCTTATCCTCCTTCTCCAGTTTGATTTATCTTTGGAATTTATATAGACTGTAGTATACAATATGTTCACTTTTATATTTGTGTTTTGTCTAGTTTGGGAGTTTTATATTTGTGAAATTCATTTCTGAGCATAATTTTCACTTTTGGTTTCTTTGTTTCTTTACTTTGCACCATGTTCTTTCATGTCTCATCATGTTCCCATTCATAGTATCTGTGTCCCTTGATGGATATTCTTGACAACAAAATTCCTAGTATTGATTAGCTTATTTTCCAAGTAGGTCATAGCAATTGGTGTCTCTGGCTTTCTCTTTGTTTGTGCTTTTCCTTCAGTATCCTTGTCCTAATTGCTTGGTTTTGTTTGTTTTAATTCTCTGTCTTCTTGGTTTTGACTAGTTTTCCCTGACTTTGTCTTTCAATTGTTGGTTTAACTGCTGATTAATTTTATCCTTCCATCCATCATCCAACCTGCTATATCCTAACTACAGGGTCACGGGGGTCTGCTGGATCAAACCCAGCCAACACAGGGCGCAAGGCAGGAAACAAACCCCAGGCAAGGCACCAGCCCACCGCAGGGCACACACACCCACACACCAAGCACACACTAGGGACAATTTAGAATTGCCAATGTGCCTAACCTGCATATCTTTGGACTGTGGGAGGAAACCGGAGCACCCAGAGGAAACCGACGCAGACACGGGGAGAACATGCAAACTCCACACAAGGAGGAACAGGGAAGCGAAGCCGGGTCTCCTTAGTGCCGCCCTTGATTAATTTTATGCTCACAATAATCCTTGGGTACATGTATAGTGGTCTTAATATAGGCCTGAATCTTGAGATCAGATGCCCCTGCAGTGTAGGTACTGTAAATAGTTGCTCCTTGACAAGAGCTCAAGGATAACCCTGGTGTTACTGTTGAAGAAGTGCCTCAAAGCACATTCTGCTTTCTTTTCAGGAGAGGACAACATTTGCCAGGCAGGCTATGGCCAAGAAAGTCAATGGATGGGGAGGAATGACTGAAATGATTCATGTGAAATAGAATTTTCAGCGGAATTCATTGTTTCACTTTGCAAAAAGATTGGAAAAACAAATTGGATTTTTGTTTCCAGTGAATTTCTTCCCATTCACACAAGAAAAAAAGGTGTTTAGTACTTGTCTGAAATTATTTTCTTGCACTAATTCTGCATGTGTCTGCCACTAGATCTCTAGTGAAAAAAAGGAAGTGTGCATATCCTCAGCTAGGATAATTGCTACATACTGAAGGCTAGGTTGAGGGTTTAGAAGCGGGATCTAAGTATCTGTGTTTTGAGGTTTCCTGTGGGGAAAACACAGTCATGCGGTCGTCGTGTGTTTTATTGTGTCTTCATGTGGAATATGAAGCATGTCACATTTAAAAATAATATACTACAGTCTTTCATGGGGATGTTAGGTTAGGTGAGGTAGACTTTATCATCCCAGAGGGAAATTTGTTTGCAGCAGGAAAGTACAAAAACAGAGGACATTGTTACGGACCTCCAATAGATAAACAAAGAAACAACATTTGACAACCAATGATATTGCATAAACACACACTCAAAGTCAATGCAAGGAAGAATAATTATTTTCAACAGTACACAAAGAATTTAAAATTTAGCAGCATCCTACAGGATAACAGAATTTAAAATGCTTATAGAGCTAGGAATAAAAGAGTTACTAAACCTGTTGCTCTTTACCTTTTGAAACCTAAATCTGTAGTCTGATGGCAACAGCTGGAATTTGGAGCAACAAAGATGGCTACTGTCTACTGAGTCGGCTTTCTTTCTAACCTTCTTATTGCTGAGGTTGCCAAACCAATGTATAAAGGCAAATGTAACAATGGATTCAATTAAAGGACTTGTAAAAAAAAGTGTCATTGTGGTTTTGTCCACATTAAAAAAGTTGAGTTTCCTAAGAAAGAAAAGTTGTGACTGCCCTTTTTTATAGATTTGCCTTGTGTTAAGATCAAAGTTTAGTTTATTATCAATGATCGTTCCCAGATATTTGTATTGCTCTATCATCTCCACTGTAAAGTTGAGACAGTGGACGGTGGAGAGCAGCTTAAATCTAAAAACATATGGTTTGTCTTAGAAATATTAAGTCGTAAGTTAGAGTGATCACACTATTGTACAGATTCATTAAAAAATGGCCCATGGCTGTCATCCTTATCTTGTAGGAGACTCACAATGACAGAGTTGTCTGCAAATTTCAGGATATGTCTATCCTTGGGGCCCTTCTTCAGGCAAGATGTAATGATTACATTTGATTACATCTTGCCTGAAGAAGGGGCCTGAGTTGCCTCGAAAGCTTGCATATTGTAAGCTTTTTATTTAGCCAATAAAAGGTGTCATTTTGCTTGACTTCTCACTACATTCATAATGGCTAACACGGTACAATACCCTAGTACTCTATCCTTGGGTAAACTCATACAGTCATTTGTATACATAAGCAAAAGAGGAGATAAACAACAGCCTTATGGAGTACCAACAGATGTAGTTAGGCTATCAGAGAAGCAGCCATTGACAATCTTTTTGTTCTGTTTGTTAAAAAGTCCTGAGTCTACTCCACCAAGTTAAGGTCCAAAGAGAATTATTTCTCAACTAAAATGTGGGCTTGGATCATGTTAAAATGTGACAAAAAGTCTATAAACAGCAATCTTGCATGTTTTTTCTTCTAAGTATTCATACAATAAATTCAAAAGTGATTGTGTGGCATCCTCCACACCCCTCTTTGCTCCGTATGCAATTTGGTGAGAATCCAGTTTTGTCAAGTAGTTTTTTTCTTGATTAACTTCTCAAAGGATTTCATGATATAAGAAGTTAATGGCACTGGTCTAAAGTCACTTAATGTTTTGTGGTGTGCTGTTTTTGCTAAAGAAATAACAGCTGCCTGTTTCCATGGGCTGTGCATTTCCTGTAAATACAAGGATATTTCAGATATGGAGTGGAATATCGGAGAGAGTTCCTCTGTACAGTAGTAAAGCAGATGGTCACTTATTTCATCTGGACCCAAGCTTTTTTTGATTTTTGTTTATTTTCAGACCTTTCTAACATCATTCTGTTCAAAGAAGGGCTGACTCTTGGCTCCAGTCCTCAGTCTGTTTATTTGCTGACTTACTTCTGAAGCAAAATCCTGTGTTTCAAATCATGAATAGAACTCATTCAAGTTTTGTGTCAAATGATAGTCAGTTTTGACACCTGAAAGTTCAACTCGATTATTGCTTTTTTTCATCATTGCGCCTCAGTTCATTCTCTATCCTGTCTTTATACTTCAGCTTTGCCTGTTTTATTTCACATTTCATCTCCTTATGTAATTCCCTTCCCAGGGCCCTAATGTTGAAATGCCCTATTTTTTTGGGTTAACAATTGTTTTAGATCTCTGGTAATCCACGGCTTGTTGATAGGGTATATTTTGGCTAATTTCGTGGGTTATTATGGTGTTCTTGCAGAATAGAATGTAACAGCTTACAGTGTTTGTAAGTTCATTAATGTCAGTACTGGATTTTTCAAACAATGATTAGTCAGTTCGCTCAAAACAGCCACACAGGCACTCAACAGAGTCCTCATTCCAGACTTTAATTTGTTTACTTACCGGTTTTTCTCTCTTAAAGACGGGTTTATAGATTCAAATAAGCTGGATACAGTAATGATCTGATGAACCCAGCAGCAGTTTTGCTCTCAATTCTTAAGCTCCTTTGATGTTCCCGTAGCACTGATCAAGCACTCGTTTGTGAAGAGTTGGGCAAGTGACATATTGGTAAAAATTGCAGAGTGTTTTGATCAGTGCGCACCAGTTAAAGTCTCCCAAAATAAAGTTTGGAGAGTCAGGAGACAGCGATTCAATCATGTGTATCACTCTGGAGATGGTGTTAATGACCTCGCTCGCCACTGCCTTCGGGTGCACATGCACAATAATCATGAAATTCTGTAGAAATTCTCTGGGCAAATAAATGGGGTACAGTGAGACAGACAGAAGTTCCACATTTTTGGTGCACGGTTCTTCTCTAATCACCACAGTTTTACACCATTGTTTACTTAAATAAAGGCAGACACCTCTGCTGTGTGACTTACCGGTGATGGTCCTTCATCCATCCATCAGTTGTCACGCAGTCATCTGAATCATTTCCATTCTGCCAGGTCTCTGTAAATGCTGAAATGCATGCCTCTATATAATCAGTGTGAAGGTCACATGCTTGAAGTTCATCCACTTTACAGCTGGGTGGCTGACCATTTCCCATTATAACAGTTGGTGGGGGGGAGAGGGGGTTTGAACTCCTTGTGGTTTATTCCAGTCTTTCTCGAATACCACCCTCTTTTTCATTTTTTCCAGGTTACATAGCTATTATAACAAATTATGCTATTAATAACTTTGCTGAGATTTGTTGAGAACTCGGGTGCTAGTATGTGTATTCAGGTGAGTTCCTTTGAAACAGGTACTCTCATGGATACGTAATCCATGTAGGCTAGATGGAAAGGGTAGTGTGAAGACCCCAGTCTAGATGAAAGTAAATCCAAAAGATAAAGATAAGAATAAAATTCTAAATTTGTTTACTTAGCTTCAGTACTGTTAAGCAGTATATAGTTTTTTATATATAAATTTGTATATATTGTGAGGTTTCTGAATTCTTTTGGAACCCCCTCCAATGGGACGACACACCGAAGTGCAATTACCACGTCTGTTTAGTGCTGCTTGTCCATTGCTGACACAACTGCAGGTTCGCAATGCTGCAGCATTGTGCCACGGAGACAGGTATGAGCCAATCGAAATGGTGCTATAGGTGCCTGTCACCGATGGGTGATGCATGGGACCTTGTAAATGCATGGAACAGTATAACTTGGCCACTGACCTGGTTCCAATCCATGCCCATTTGCTGTGTTTGTGTATAGGAGAGTGGTAGATCCCACTACAATAAATAACTGTGATGTTCCTGTTTCAAGCTGAATAAAGCTGGTTTTGCTAAAGTACTGAGACTCAGCCCTGTGTTTTGGGGTGGAAGAGAGTGACTCATGCGTCACAATTTATAACAGAAAAATGTAACAAAAGATTTAACAAAACAAAACAGCAGTGAGACAATCTTGCTGCCTATTTGCTACAAGTGTAATGCCCATCTAAATAAATAGTACTGATTTTATCAGTGTGGTGTGGATTACAAGCTATAAACAGCTGCAGTAAAGAACACAGATAAACACTGAAGTGTGAACAAGGTTTTAGGAAACAGTATTCCTTGCTTTCATCAGAAAAAAAAAAATCAAAATTCTCCCAATCAAATTGTATCCAAATCAAAACTTGCTTGTTTTGTTCATCACAAACTGTTAATAAAATAAGCTGTTCCTGTATTATTTGTGTTCTTGGTAAAATTACTGCATGTTGGAATACTCACAGTCCAGAAGTATCCAATAACATATCTTAAAAGTTCTCATTGTTCATAGACATTAATCCAAGAGTGTGAAATAAAAGATTTCAGAGCATTATATATATATATATATATATATATATATATATATATATATATATATATATATATATATATTGTCAGGGATGCCAGGGCAACGACCCAGCCGGGACGCCTTGAGGGACCGGAAGAGGGTCTACACCAACCCTGGATCACGTGGGGGCCGCCATCCTGGTTGCTTTGGGGGCCACGGGTAGTGGGCTTGGAAGCCCAAACCTGTAGGGATGCCTTGGGGACCCTGGACCTCAGCACTTCCGCCACACCAGGAAGTGCTGAGGGGAAGAGGAGAAGGGACACCCGGAGAGCTTCCAGGAGAACAGCTGGCACTTTCGCCACACTGGGGCGTGTCCAGGGAGGAATGCCGGGAAACACCTGGAGCTCATCCGGGATGAGATAAAAGGGGCCGTCTCCCTTCATTCGAGGCTGGAGTCGGGTGGAAGCAGGACAAAGCAGGAGAGAGTGTGGAGGCGGCCCGAAGAGAAAGGCATTGTGTGGCCAGGACTGTGTTTGGGGGTTTGTGTGCACTTTGAATTGTATATAATAGTTGTAAATAAACGTGTGGTATTGGATTACAACATGTCTGCCTGTTTGTGTCCGGGCCGCGTCCACAATATATATATCATTAAATAAAACAATGGAGACCACTATTAGTATATGATAACAGCAGGAAATTGGAAAGATCAGAACTTTTTTCCAGAACCAATGACTGGGAAAAGACTAACAGCAATCTTATATGAGCAGTAAGAATTTAACATTTTAGTGTTAATTCAAAAAGCCCAAACAGTTTGGAAACAACAACACAATTACCTACTTCCATTGAAGCTAACAGCAGAATCATGTTGGAATGATGCTTCTGTTTAGCAGGGAAACGGCCCCTGGCTCAAAACAGATGAAAAAATTAATATCAAATTTGAATTTCGAAATGGTGGAAAACTGTCATATCCTGTCCAGTGAGCTGGAGTTAAGAAAATCTCCTTTCTTTGATAGCCAACTCAACCAAGGAATAGCTGGAAAAGACCATTATTCTAGAACAGCTCAGTCACTGCCTAGACCATAATTCCATACAAACTCTCGCTGACATAAAGAGGGTTGTGCAGAAGAGGTCCCCTCCCAGTTTGATCAAGGCTGAAGTCTTTTGCAAAGAAAAATGGAATTAAATAGAATAATCTACAAACTCTAATAAACAGACTTATTGTGTGATCAAAGAACATATTTTTCCATAAAGCAGTAGTGCTATAGTTAATTATTTGTGATAATGAATGTGTTGCTAAGTGTAACGTCATATATTAAATGAACGTAGCTTGTTATGAAATGAAGAATTTACCTGAAAGCAGCACACTTTTTACAACAAGGCATGTAAATGAACAGATGGGGCATGTTAGATCTTTATAACTGTACTGAGTTATGGTTTTATTATCAGAAGATCTGGTGGAATTTTCATTTATTTTGTTACCAATTTGAGTTTTTTTATCATTTCTTTTGTGACAAAGTTTTGGCACCATTTTGGGTTTGGTACTCATAAATGTGGTCATATCATGAGTGTTTTTATTCTTGATGGTGGTATGGGATTTCACGTCATCCTGTCAGTTCTATTTAGGATTGTGGCATGCATTGCTGGGGTATCCAATCCTTTGGATTTCAGAAGTAAACTCTTTTGCTGATGATTTGTGCTTTCATTCTAGTATGGGAAAGGAATTATTATGTGTTTGACCATTTGTTTCCATTTGTGATTACAATATCTGGCTTTCATTTCAGCTTTATCGTTGCATCATGAACTAATTTAAAGGATTCTGAAGACTATAAAATAAAGAAATCCTTAAGAAAGTTTAATGTGCCAGCCTACAAACAAATCCAAAATATTGAGTACTAAGGAGAAATTCTGAACTGATGAGTGTTTTCAACATGAGTTCTTGTCATTTGTATTTGTTAACCATTAATATTAAAGTAAATGCATTCATGGACAACAACCTATAAACATTAGGGAGGCAAAAATGATAAGATACAACATAAATAATAATTCAACAAAAACCACAACAACAGAAATAATAATAATAATAATAATAATCATTAAATTAGCATAGCATAGGAAACACACTCAGGAAAATAAAATTAACAAACAACATGGCAGCGGAACATATGCTCTAGGCTTTAACTGTACTACAAAAGGCTGATTAAATTCTAAAAATAAGCATCTCTCAAATGAGCTTACATTAAAACTTACAATAAAACTCTGCAAATATTGTCCTCCATTGTTCACCACTAGAGATGAGTGGACCCGCAGAGTTTGCTTCACTGTGAGTTTGGGGAAATCAAAGAAAAGTATGAGAACATCACTGAACTCCACTAAATGCATTGAAGTCAATGGGGAAGGGGCAACTGCCCTAGTTTTGAGTGGATTATAACGGTGCAATGGTCTTTTAAGTGTCCCTGGAGGCTAGCAAAGCGTCTGCCAATTATACTGGACTGTTATTGTGGCCAAAAAAAAGTGATCTGAGCTGTGAGGCTGCAGTGCTAATCACTGTGCCACTGCACCTCAAACAACAATGATCAAAAACAAAACACAGACAAGGAGGTACCAACTAACAATAAGAAATAAAATATAGATCATTGCACTGACAGAGTTCCAATCTTGGGGCACTCATTAGCCTCCCTATGAAGTGGCAGTATGGGACTGGCCCATTCTATTGTTTGATGTCACTGCTCCAGGTGCAGCTGAAAGGTCTTTTATGTTTCCCATGTATCTGTACAGATGCTTCTGTCAAGAAAAAAGGAATGCCTTGTAAACAGTAATAAATATTTCATTGTTGTTATTTAACAGGGTTTCATTCTAACATGAAGGAGGAGAAGGAGGGCCCCTTTAAGGCTTGCTTTGAGATCATAGCTGGGCACATGACTAATTATACTTCAATATTATCTGCACAGTGCTGTGCTGCACTACCAGTGCAAAGGGTTATGTGAATTTACCCTTGGGGATTAATGAAGTATCTATCTATCTATCTATCTATCTATCTATCTATCTATCTATCTATCTATCTATCTATCTATCTATCTATCTATCTATCTATCTATCTATCTAATATACCTCTCAAATGAAAATACTGCTAGTTCTTTTAGAATTTTTAGAATTAGACCAATAATAATCTTACAGTAGACATATATAAACATTTTGGGCATGGCTGCCACAGCTCTTTGATATCAAGCTGGCCACACAAAGCATGATAGGACATAGGGAAAAAATCTTTTCCAAAGCCAGCTGCAAGTTTACAGGAAAATATTCTATGAACAAGGTGTCACACACGTATGCATGGGAGACAGATAAAGGGCTCAAATAGTGACAATTCCATCTCTGACCAGGGGGTGGCGAGGTGCACTGACTTTTTCTCTCAATCCTCTGCAGACCATTCACGGGTAATTCCACAGGGTTCTGGTGCCCGTGATGACGTCACTTCCTTCCCAGATGATGTCACTTCCGGTTTCATTGCCTGGGATGATGTCACTTTCGGTTCTGCCTTTTAGGATGACATAATTTCCTATCCACACCTTTAAAGCCGTCATCTTTGCTACATGTCATCAGTTCTGTTTTAGAATTTGAACCAGACACAACTCCACAAAATCCAACTCTTTTGCAACCAGAACATAATATGTGGGTGGCTGCCCCAAACCTTTTTATGTCTCCTATTCATTCTTGTGACAAAGGTCACTGGTGAACAGAAGGTATGATTTGTGAAAAATGCTTTGTTGTATTCGCACTCAACACTATTCACCCCCATGTATGACTTAACTGATTTCATTATTCTCTACATACATGTTTGGTATTATTAAAAGAATTCTTTATAGTTGGTCTCTCACTAGAAAAACTCTTGACTCCTTGCAATGACTGGATGGTGATATTACAAATTTTGAATACTTAGAATAGGATACAGTAAATGTAAATTCGATTTCATTGTGTGAATTTTGTGATTATGATAGACTTGTCATTTAATTTAATGGACACACATTTATTTTACTTGTTTTTGCATCTGCATGGTAAGATTGTGATTTTGTCATCACTATGACCATAATTTACCTGTTAGCCTGGTGAGTTAAAGGCAGAGTGGTAGCACTGAGGCTAGGGATCTAAACTGGCAATCAGAAGGTTGCCAGTTCGAATCCTGTGAATGCCCATAGGGACTCAGGTCTGTTGGGCCCTTGAGCAAGGCCTTTAACCTGCAATTGCTGAGTGCTTTGAGTAGTGAGAAAAGCGCTATATAAATACAAAGAGTTATTATTAATTAAATACAATAAAGTTTTTTATGCTTCTGTTAAATAGTATTTTTTTTCTCTCATGATGCAAAGATTAAATCTTTTTTGTGAAATATGAAATGCACAAATGAAAGAAAATGTACCATTATATCTCAGTTCCTTTGTGTTTCCTGATATGAGCTTCTCTCTCAAGTCCTCAGGTTTTTGTGTACAGATACCACAGTGATGATTCCACTCAAAGCACTTTTGAGCACATGCCATTATGAACTGATGAATTCACAAACGCACTGCGCTGAAGTCAGCGTGTAGCTTGATTTTGCCAATTCAGGATAGATATTGGTACACATTCATATTCGAGTCAAATCTTTTGAAAAAACTAATTTGAACAGTTAAACAAAAACAAACAAAAAAAAAAGAATACAAGGACAAAACTGAACTGAGTCACTTACCTGCAATCTGAGTGCAGCTTTAGCAGCCTGCAGCAACATAAGGACATTTTTTTTACCATGGTGAGTTTTCTGTAGGATTGTTCTGAGATTGGAGGACAGCTGCCCCTATGCCCTCTAGAGATAATGCCCATGTGTACATATAATATTTGCATTTTGTTTGGGGAAAACATGGACCAAAACTCTTTCACTATATTTTAAAAATCTGAATTCCCAGGAAATGAGTTTCTATGATGGATAAAATTAGGTTAACAAATCCATTCTTTATTTCTCTGAGATATCTAGGTGACAAGATATTATTACAAGTGAAAAATGGTCTGACATTATTTGTTTTAAAATTAGCCTTGGATCAACAAAATCTGAAATTTCAATGGTTTATAGTCATTTGACATCTACATATAATGTAACTGATGATAGTTTCTCCTTCTTTCCACAATGATCCTCTATCATTGGCCTAGTCATCCAACCACTGTTCTCTTCTAGACTGATATCCACTTGGAGGTCAGAACTCTTTTTTTTCTTAAATCACCTTCATGGCTCTGAATACAATTTTGGCTACTGTATTTAAACCCTTGGATTTTTCCATGAAACAAGATAGATTGAGGGTAGACAAGAAAATCTGGATCCTTGTTCACAGCCCCTAAAATCTCCATATGTCTTGCTTGCAACCTTTTAAAGTATGCATTTTAAATTTAAGTGTTTAACATAGAGTACATATTACCATTTTTTTGGGTGGCACAGTGTTTTTCAGTATCCAATTCATTATCAAGGCATTGGTGGTACCTATCCAGAGGCCTTTTCAACATGCACAACCCTGCCCTCCACATGCCGAAATCACAAGAGTGATTTATATCCCACTCCATGAAACAATTGAGTGTCTTCACCTCAAAATCACCAAGGGACAATCCTGCTCGCTCAATGAAACAATCAAGGTTCCACATGTCAAGATCTAAAATAGTAATTACCTCATTACGTCACCCAGGGGTTGTAGGGATCTTATACCAGGCTTGTTGATGTGCATGTGGAATGTGTTAAGAATTGCTCAGAATAAACAATATAATTTAAGGAAAAGTGAACAGATGATTAAAGTACCAATTAGGAACAGGCAAATCATAATTGGTGCTAGGCAAGAGGATGAAGCATGGACTGTGAGGGAAAAAGAGAGAAACCCAAAATGGAGAGCAATAAAGAGTTGTAAAAGGAAACAAGCACAATAGGGAATCTTTGTCAAGGTGCCTTTTAGCTTCCTTTATGCTACTGACATTTGAGGTAGCCAGTGATATGATACTAAGAGATGGATGCTGCCATCTTATCATCCTTGGCATTAACACTAAGCATCACACAGACTCAGAATTCGATTTAAGGAATGATTAAGGTCCAAATGTCTCTCACGCTTGGCTGAAATGATTCAATCCAAAGTGTTATGCTTGAAGGCAGTATTCAGTTGCTATCTAGTAGGTAAATTAACATCATGCTAAAAAAAATCATGAAAGTTTCTATGTGGTTTGCCACAATATGGTAAATTCATCATCTGTTCATGAGTAGGGCTGAGCCTTCAACCAAAATGCACAATGGCATGTAAAAGAGTAGCTGAAACTGAAACATTAGTTGAGCCAAGTGATAGTGATAGCCATTAAGCCCAACAAATATTGCCAGTTCTGTTAAGTTAACTCCTCCAAAATAATATCAGGTCTTGTTTTGAAGGTCCCTAAAGTCCTGCTGTCTACCACACTACTTGGTAGCTTCTTTCGTGTGTCTATGGTTCTCTGCGTGAAGGAAAACTTCTAAATGTTTGTGTGAAGTTTACCCTTAACAAGTTTCCAACTGTGTCTCCATGATCTCATTGAATTCATTTTAAAGTAACAGTCTTGATCCACTGTACTAATTTCCTTTTTAAACACGTCAATCATGTCACCTCTTAATCTCCTTTTTTAACTGAGCTCTTAGCTCTTTTAATCTTTCCCTATTATTCATCCCCTATAGCCCTGGAATTAGCCTAATGTATCTTCTCTGGACTTTTTCTAGAGCTGCAGTATACAGTATGTACTCTTTGTAGCCTGGAAACCAAAACTGCACAAAGTTCTTCAAATGAGGCCCCACCAGTGCGTTATAAAGGTTGAACATAATCTTCTTGGACTTGTACTCCACACATCATGCTATGTAACCTAATATTCCGTTAGCCTTCTTAATAGCTTTTGAACACTGTTGGGAAGTTGATAGTGTTGAGTTTATTATGATTCCTAAATCCTTCTCATATGGTGTACTTTCAATTTTCAGACCTCCCATTGTGCATTTTTACTTCCTAACTTTAATACTTTACATTTATAGGCAATAAATTTCATCTGACACAAATCTGCCCAAGCTTTATGCTGTCCAAGTCACTATATAATGATTTAATGGATTCCAGATTATCTGATAATCCACCTATCTTGGTATCATCTGCAAATTTAACCAGCTTGTTACTTATATTCCTATCATTTATATATATATTAAAAATAGCAGTGGCCCTAGCACTGACCTCTGTTGAACACCACTCTTAACATCAACTAATTCTGAAAAGGTTCTTGCACCCTATCCCTCTGCTTCCTGTGTCTGAGATAGTTTTGCATCCATCCATCTACACCTTTCACCCTGAACTCCCACTTCTTTTATTTAATCTGATGCCCAACCTCTCATGTGGCACCTTATCAAATGCTTTCTGAAAGTCAAGGTAAATAATATCATATAAACCACTCTGGCCTTATTCTTTTGTTTCTTCTTCACAAAAATACCGCATGAAAAACCACAAATTATAATTACAAATAAAACTTAAATAACCACAACTGTTTAATAACTGATTGTGTAATTTACACCATGTCCAGCCTTTTTTTCCTTTTTTATATGCTATGAAATTCTGCCTGGATAAATTCTAGCCCAAAATTCTTGAACCTTAAGAATTAAGGTTAAGAATTAAACCCTTAAGTGGGTTTAAGATTATTATATTGATATTATTCTGTGTTAAAAAGTACCAACTACTTGAATAAACAATAGTTCTGTTATTCTAGAAGTATTTATTACCTGGAAGATGATTTTGTAAAACTGAAGGTTGCTGATTAAAATCTCTCCATAGGTAAGCATTTGAAACTCATCATCTATTTATTTCCTTTTATCACTTTAGCTTTGCAGAGCTTAAGGGTAGAAAAACAAATGTAAATAGGGAAATCCATACTGTTAAGGCTTATAAAAGATAATTAATGGCAAAGCAAGCACATTCCTGCTAAGCAGCTGCTGGAAAATGGAATACTGCTGTTTTGTATAAAACAGGGAGGGTTTGGAGGACGAAAACAGTGTTTGAGAGCCTTTTGTACAAGCCACCGTGAAAGTGAGTGAGTTTTTGTTCATGGCCAGACAGCAATTACCTTGTGAACATACAGGACCTGACAGTTGCTGCTCGAGGGCAGTCAACATTGCTTCCTGCAGATGGCTGTTTAATCCGCTGGAGGAGATGCAACCTGAAGGGAGCTGCGGAACAGGTGGTAATTGTGACTGACATGAGGATGGCCTGCACAGACATGCAACCAGCAAGCAAAATGGCACAATTAGCTAGCTAACAGACTACTGGGGCTGCTTTTACTCTGCTCTTCAAAAGTACAAATCAAGCTAACTTATAAATATTTGCTGGGCTACAGCTAAAGACCATAAGGCAACATATATGCAACAGCATTCATTTTGTTCAAAGTATATTGGGATATTCTAATTCTGGCATATTTCAAAATAATTTAAAGGGAGTTAAATAACGTCCTCTTATAGTAAAGAACATTTTCTAGAACTCATTCATTCCAAAACTTTACTTCCCAAAGTTTACTTATCTTGTTAATAGCAATTTCAATGTAGCATATTTCCATAACAATAGATTTAGATTTATGTTTGTTTCAGTTATACGGTCACTATACCGATCCGTAGTGGAGAAGAAGAAGTTGATTCAGAAGTTGAAGCTCTCGATTTACCAATTGATCTACATTCCCATTAGCAATGATCTACGTCATTAGCATTGATCTATGTCATTGATCTACGCCCATTAGCATTGATCTACGTTATTAGCATTGGGTAATAAATGAAAAAAAGAGACTGCGGCTACAAGTGGCCAAAATGACCTTTCTCTGTAGGCTGTCTGGTCTCTCTCTTAGAGATGGGGTGAGAAGCGCAGACATCAGTTAGAGGCTTAGAGTACTGCTGCTGACCCTCCGCATCGAGAGGATCCAATTGAAGTTATTCACTCATTTGATATGGACATCTCCCTGTGAAGGATTTATAGGTATGACTAGGTAAGAGAAGACCCAGGGCTCGTTGGGATGATTGTATCTTCCAGATGGCCTGGAAATGAAGATGGCCTTGGGATTCCACAATATGAGTTGATGAGTGTTTCCTGGGGAAAGGGATGTATGGGCCTCACTGCTATGACTTTTATCCCTGCAACCCAGTTTCAGATAAGCGGTGGAAAATCAATGAATAAATGAATATAATACAACATTGTCAAACACACTGACAATGGGTTAGCCACAACCCATCTCAGAGGCAACAGATGCCATGGAGCTAGGACCATTCGTGCACACACCAAACACTCATTCACACACAGGAATCTGTGCTCTACAACTGATCACTAATATCCACTGTATATGAATAACAGTTATATATCCATTTGTTAGCAGGTGACACCTCAGCACCACACAAGAACAGTGTGAAGTTTTTGACGTAGCTGGAGTGCCAATTCTCCCACCAACCCCCAGGATAAATTATAATCTAAACATTTTATAGTCATTTTATAGTAATCAATGATCCATAGCTCTAGGGGGCATTACATTCTTCTTTTTGCAAAATCTCTTTATGTTTGTGTTAGTCTTTCCTCTCTCTAAAAATGTGACTGTTAAAATAATTGTTTCTCTAAATTGGTAATTAAAGACCAGCATCTATAAAATGGAAATAGAGTTGCTGAATACTAAATCATTGAGGCATACTGGTGGCTAATGTTTCACAGCAGTGTGCTGAGAGAATTGCTGTACATGGGTACAGTAGTTGGGGTGCCAAAGGAGCAGTACCCCATTTAATTGGAAGTTTAGAAAAGATATAAAGTCCAAAAAAAAAAAAACACTTATTAGCTCTCATTTTGGTTGGTACAAAATGTATTGTAATAGTTTTCGACTGCTGAGAAATCCATCTCTCTGCCTTTTCTAGGGTCAAATCACCGCCCTCTTGGCTTTGTATTATTCCTTTATAGGTAACAGCCCTGGGAGAGCAGGCCCGTAGTAGCTTTTTGGAGGGTGGAAGTACACCTCTTCTACTGGTGACTTCCTGGAGTTGAGGAGAAAACAGAAGATACTGTTAACAAAAGTGCTCCCTCCCATCTTAGAGTGTCATTTGTCGACTTACGGGTTATCCAGGAGATCCTGATGCACATGTGCATGGCAAAAGAAGTAATAAAGAAAAAAAATTAACTGATAATTACATACAGTGACTAAGTGGCGGAAAGCTGCAAGTGTTCAGCTGCTTCTTCCATGCATCGGTGCACAAGTTTCCTCTTAGTATCCATCAAACACTTGCCATTCCTTTTGTATCCATTGATATATCTGAGTGGGTAATGTGTTTTAACTTTATCGATTTATCGATTCCTTTAATGTGTTTATTGTATTTCACTGTACTGAGGATATTATTTTGCTTCTAAACTGTTTTGTTTGAAGAATGTAAAATGTTCTAGTAATAAATGAATCACAATGAAGTGATTAACAATCAGTGTGCTCCAAGTCTGAAACTAAGGTTCTCTTCTGTACAAATAGTGACTTGCTCTATGCAGATAAAGAGGAATTATTTGCTATATGTGGAGGAATTTAAGTACCTTGCCATCCATTTCAAGAACAAGTGTCACAGTGATTGTGAGACTGAATACCAAATGGGTACAAATGGTACTGTGGAAATTGTACCAGATAGTGGTGATAAAGTATAAGTTAAATGATACAGTGAAACTTTTGATTAACCAGTTTGATTGCACATAATTGTAGGTGAAAACTGTGTAGGGTTGTTAGATTCAGACTGAATGACAAGGTAAAACGATCGTCAGCTCCGAACCAAAAGGAATCAGAGAATGGTGTACAGAATGTAACCAACTGGGAGGAGACATGAGACACACTGCAAGAATTCTGCTTTAAAAAGAGCACATGAACTCCTTCCAAAAAGTTGAAGTAAAGGCAGTTATTAAGGATAGGGAAGTGTGATCTGCTCTGCTTGAACTATTGTTACTTCAACTCAGAAGAAACAGAGGAAAATGGGAAAATGAGAGTTAACTGACTATTAAGATTGTACCATTCTTAGTTAGTTTCATCTGGGGAAACTTTTGAATTTACTTTTGGGTCAGAAGTTGCCATTAGGCTAGTCTCTGGTGTCCTTTCACTCTAAAAAAAGAGGGCAACCCTGCTTTTTCAGGGACAGCAAGGTTCCACCAGTCCACGATAAGATGCCACCTAAAACTTGCTTGCCTGATGAAACATGTCAATTACCTTATTCCAGGCAGAGCATTCTTTTGCTTATTTGTCGAACAGTTTGTCATCTTAATGTTGATATGAATAGCTTTTATATATCTTAAAACTGACTTCTCACCCATGTTTGAAATTTTCATGCCTTCGATTCTTCTGGGACAGATTTGGGTTTGGGAAATAAACCGTGTTTGTTTTATGCCTTATTGTTGTTCTCCTTAGACATTCTGAACAGTTTATATCTCGGTTCAACTCTCTTCCAGTTTATCAGACTGTAATTTAGAGAGTATCTTTCACAACAATCACCATCTTATGGTGCTTTATAAAGCAATACCAAACAATGCACAGCAAGATAAGAAGATTGACTGCAAAATTATTCTAAGATAATAATAATAACAATCCAAGATAAATCAGAGAATATATTTGACACTCTAAATAAAGTCTTCCTTCATTAAGAATAAAAAAAACATACAAAAGTACAAATGAGGAAGTCCATAAAATGTCACAATCTCTATTAACATTATACATGTCCTTATTTTTCATTCTACTCCTTCAAAGTGTTGCAGCATTTCCCAAAAGTATACTTTTCATAAATCATATTTGCTTTGCTTTCAATAAAATGTCACACAACTCAAAATCCTAATCCCAAGATAAAGCATGCCGTCTCATTGGTAAAGGTTATTGTTTTTGGGTGAAATATTTTGCAACAACTGAGAGCACTTAACCTTTCTCTCTCACACCTAAAATTATACTTTTATTCTTGGATTTGTTCGATAGAGTTATGCTGTATTAGTTTCAAATACCCTTCCAAAATGAAATACTACCAGAAATTACCCACTGCTCTTGCAAGCACAACATTTGCCATGTTATATAAGCTGGCTCATGGTAGTCAAATGCAGTGTTACTTCAAATTTTTGGCAAGCTGCATGTGTAATAAAATCACTCATGCACCTTCCTTTAAGCCCAATTCAAACTTGAGTAAATTTAAAATAGCAAATTAAACATTGACAATACAAATGTTTCATCATTGTTAAGCATCTTATCCCATTTAATTTACTGAAACAACTTTTCCTGTAGCAGCAGGTAGAGCAGATCAGCCCAGTCTTCCCTATCCCCAGCTGACAGATTCCAGGCATTCCCAAACTAGCCAAGAGATATAATCTCTCCCATATGTACTGGATCTTCTACAGGATCTCATCTCATCTGAGATGTTCCCGGAGCAGCTCTAAAAGAGTCATCTAGGGTGGTAATCTTACAACATGCCCAAACCACCTCAACCGGTTCCTCTTGATCTGGAGGAGCAGCAACTCTACTCTGAGGCTCTCCTGAATTATTGAGTTTCTCATCTTATTACTTAGTGTCAACCCAGCCACCCTGCAAAGAAACCACATTTCTGATGCTTGTACTCAAAATCTCATTCCCTCAGTCATAATCCATAGTCCATGACCATAGGCAAGGATAGGAATACTAATCGACCAGTACACCAAGAGTTTTGTCTTTAGACTCTACTCCTGCTTCACCACTATGGACTTTCAAAGCACCTGCAGAACAGTTGCTGCTGCTAAATCCACTTGTTGATCTCAACTTTTATTTTTCCATTATTCTTGAACAGGATCCCAAAGTATTCCTTAACTAAAGACATGTGTTCCCATCACACCTGGAGAGAGCAATCCACACTCTTCTGAGGGAAAACCATGGCTTAAGATTTGAAGGTGCTGATCTTTATACTACCACACATGGCAATGATTTCCTCGAGTGCGTGCCAAAGGTCACCGTCAGATGAGGCAAATAGGATGACATCATCTGAATAAAGCAACAATGCTACCCTAGTCTCTCTAATTGGACACCCTTACATCCTGGCCATTACATTATGTGCATGAAAGCTAAAAACAGTAGTAGTGACAGAATACAGCTCTCACTGGACTTATAAAGGGGACAAATCGCACACTAAAGCAGTCCTGTTACCCCTGCTGCACCTCCAACAACACATGCCAAAGGACGTGGTCATAGGCTTTTTTCAAAGCAACAAAACACATATAGACTGGGTTATCATACTTCCATGCACCCTCCAGGAAAAACAATAAAGTGTTCATTTCGCTAAACAAGCAGAACCACATCTGTAAAGTTTGAAACGATTTTAGCTTTAGATTTCAGCAGCTGTAAACTTGAAGCCATTGCAATGGTTGACTACACTCTAAAAAATGTAACTGTAAATTTACAGTAAATTCGCGGCTTCCATTTGCATTACTTTCATAGTATCTTATTGTATCATATTATTGTATATTAATACTGTACAGGGACTTCACAGTAAACTGGGCCACAAATTTAATGTGCTATAGCAATACACTGCTTTTGAATTACAGTAATTTCCAGAATTTGTTCATGTTAACTGTAATAGTACTGCAGTTTAGTATTCAGCAATTTACTCTGAATTTACTAAAACTATTTTAGTGAAGAATACTTGTCACCTTAATAATAATTACCAGTTCAGTCAGTCAGTCATTGTCCAACCCGCCATATCCTAACACAGGGTCACGGTGGAGAACATGGGAAGCAAACCCAGGTCTCCTTACTGCGAGGCAGCAGCGCTACCACTGTGCCACCCTATTACCAATTCAGCACCATATCATTTTGCCATCAGACCATAATTTTTATCTATTGATACAATGCCAGTGTTCAGTAGGATTACTGCATGTTGTCTGGTGGAAAAGGGTGTGCTACAGATTCACCAATTTATTGAGAAAAACACCATAACCTCAGAAAAACCCTGAGCACACACTGAAGCATGAGTTTCCCAGCCATCATTAAATTTTTGTTTCTCACAGTAGAAAAGTGTGGAAGTCATCAGGAAAATAAGTAACACTGTTACTGCAAAAGGGTCGTTCCTTATGCAAATACTCTATCTTTATGCAAATTACATTTTCAGTGGCACTGTGACTTTACAGCAATACAACCATTATTCATAACAATAATCCTGCACAGTGAAACAATTCCTTTGTAATGGCAGATAAAACACTGCTTAAAAGAAATTTTACACGAATTTATGTATTTAAAATCATTGCTTTAACCATTTATTGCATTGCAGTTTTTTGAATATGAAAATACACAGTTAAGGATTTTTAAGGATTTTCTACAGTGTATTCACCTATTTTTCCCCAAAATGTATATTTGTTTGAGTTCTGAAGGTCCCTTAAAGTCTTTCACCTGTCTACCCCACTATCTGCTCACTTATTCCTTTGATGTCCGTGGTTCTCTGTGTGAAAGAAAACTTTCTAATATTAGCACAATATCCCAGTAGTCACTGTAGCCCTGATTTCATTTTTAACTGCCATCCTACCATACATATAAGTGAAGCGGTATGACAATACACAAACTGAAAATGTCCCACAATGCAATGCGGACCAGTACAAATACAATTTTACAGTAATTTGCTGTGCTATGACAAAAGATGGCTTAGCCTACTGTGATTAAATGGAACATTTATCAATACAGTATGTTATTGTGAAAAGTTAGAGTTAAGTCTGGCAATTTTTACAAGGTATAACACAGCAAGAAAATTTCAGTACTTTCAGAACATAAGTTGGTCCCATTATCTGAAAAACAGAAATCCCATTTAGCTACTGCTGTATAGTCAAAGTAGTTATTTGTCTATTATTATTTTGCTAAGAGATGAAGTCCAGGAGATGTCATTTTAACTCAATAAAACAGATCGTTTCAGGTATTGTCCCCCTTTATCATGTTTATTTTATCTTGAGCCAGTTGAGGAGCATAGCCGTGCCAGACCTGACAGCCCATCATTCAAAACTGTTAGTTCCTTCATATTCAGAGTTTCTAATGAATATTTAGAAATGGTGTGATGTTTTTTATTACATTTTCAATGACCATTCAAAGAACTTTTTAAGCGTGTAATTTAGTCAGCTTGGCCCAAATTTGCACGTATGGACTATGTTCCACTAACGTTAAAATATTGTTGACACTACCGTAAAGACAAACAGGTCAGAATAACTGGTGCTATATGAGTGTGCCCTGCGATGTCCTGGTGTCTCGTAAACAGTTGGTTGCTGCCAGGATAGACTCTGGCACACACAACCCAGAACTGGATTAAGTTGGTTCAGTAATGGATTGATAAAGAGAAAAACTGTAATTTAAACTGAAACCTGATTGTTGTAATGTTTTGTTCTCTTATAATTAATTAATTTATAAATGATGCCATTATTTATTCTTTAAACATGCCTATTGTTTATGTCTGTTAATTTACTCATGTTTATTTCTATTAATTATATGTCATTATTATTATCTAAAAAATTGCCAAACGTGGCAGAAATCAACATCTTAATTAAAGAAAGCAACTTATCCTCTAACAGGACAAATCAGTAATCAGGCAGGAGAGAAGCTGTTCATTGTATCTTTTAATTACTCCTCGGAAAAATGCCTTAGAGGGAGCATTCTTCAAAAGCAGCCTGTAACGCCATGCTCAGAATGATCAGAGAAACAAAGAACAGAGGTTAATTTTATAAAGTAGTAGCTGTCCCCCACGGATCTGCCCGCGTAGTAGTGAAACAGTGGAGCGGAGTGGTGGATCTGAGGCTAAGGATCTGTGCTGGCAATCGGAAGGTTGCCGGTTCGAATCCTATAAATTCTAAAAGGGACTCTGCTCTGTTGGGTCCTTGAGCAAGGCCCTTAACCTGTAATTGCTGAGCGCTTTGAGTAGGGAGAAAAGCACTATATAAAATGCAAAGAATTAAAGAATTATTAAAAGAATTATTAAACAGGACAAACTTTAAAAATCAATAAACAAACAGGTACTGTTGTGGGCTGGCACCCTGCCCAGGGTTTGTTTCCTGCCTTGCACCCTGTATTTGGCTGGGATTGGCTCCAGCAGACCCCCATGACCCTGTAGTTAGGATATAGCAGGTTGGATAATGGATGGATGGGTAGAAGTTACATACAAACAGGTATTGCTACATACAGTAAGTGGAGGCAAAGTATGCTCCAAACCAGACCGGAGGTCCCCTCTCCTGATGTCACGCTTCCCCGTCCCCTCAGCCTGCAGCCTCTAGTTTCAGATTAGCTAAAATGAATCGCTCCTGTAAGTGAACTATGATATTTAGTGCGATGACAGAAGTCGCAAAATCAACTGGAATCTTCAAGCAAAAACCCACTCTAAATCTGTTAAGTAGTTCTCTTATGAAAAGCGGACAGACAGGTAGATATTGGATTTTATATATAGAGAGATTGAATTTACATACAGTGACAATAAATGCATACATTTTACTCTGGTTGGTTTGTTGGTTTACACCCAAATGACTATCATAAAATCAAAGTCTATTATATTATATTCTGATTCTTCTTATACCTTTAAGTTGAGCCACCACTCTTGAAATTTATGTGCATATAACAACTGTCCATCTGGTTGTTTACAGGACATCTGCTGACTTCATAGTCATCCCTTAGCTAGATTTCAGTACATGGTGTTGTTCACTTGATGTTTATCTGGTTTCCTGATATGCCTGAAAAGGTTTTTGACGTGTATTAACCCTATATGCTATTTTTTTAAGATGAATGATATGTAACCCTAAAATTCTTCTTCCACACAAATTACCTTCAGAAAGCTTTCAATTATAATATGAGTTTAATTAAGGGTTAAAGTGATCACTGAACAAAATAAAAATGAAAGAGAAAAATCTGTTTCTATACAAATTGTTTAGCAAGACATTAACTGGGTGGCAATGATGGCAAAGTGCCTAGCAGTACAAGAACCTGAAGTCAATAATCTGATCATTAACTGTGTGGAATATGCACACTGCTCACAATACTTTACTAAGGATGCTGTGATTTCCTCTACAGTTTGAATTTGAATTTTGGTATGTTCATGGATGTGTCTGGACATAGAATGGTATGCTGTCCTGGATCGCTTACAAGTTCACGATGATGCTAGTATAGTCAACAGTTCCCAAGCATGGAGATGGTGGTTTAAACTGGAGCCCTCAATATGGTTGCTACACTTTCAAATATTGCCAGTGCTTTAAACTCATCAAAAACTAAACAGGCTTGTCATAGCCAACAAAGAAGAATGAATTTGCCTTCTTCGCTTACAAAGAAAACTTTATGTGGACAACTGTTTGATTCAGTTTAATAACAGGAAAAAATATTAATCTGACAGAAAGAAAGATTTAAATTGTCTGTGTTGGGTTAGAAAGCATATGAAACAACTTTTGTAAAATGAGAATAAAATTAGATGGAAGATATAAATGATGCCAACCAAAACAAGAACTATTAATCAAGGTTAAAAAGACAAACTACAATAGGACAACTTATGTTGTGAATTAAACAATAGAGTTAAGATTTTTTTCTTCCACCCTTACTTTAACAAAACGATCGTTTCTTGCTTCAGATTATCCTGCAATATTCTTAAATACCATTATGATAGCAAAATTAATTAAATGTACAGTATGTCACCTAGATGTGAAATCATGGACTGAATTATCATGGAGTGAAACTGCTCAGTATGTAAATTTCATACACAAGATGGTGTTCACCTTTACCAAGCAAACCATAATCACTGAAAAAAACAGAATATCAGTGCTTAGTGTGGAAGAAAATTACTGGCAGTACTCTTTTTATTGTAAAATTAAGACATTTGATCGGTGGGATACATCATGCATCCCTTAAGTAGATGGAAATTACAGGCAGTACAAGTCTTTTTAATGTAAAATAAAGATTGCCAGGATATGTTACCACAGGATATGTGGGTGGGTTATTCCCCTTGAACATTCTAAATGAGGCTTTGTTGCTCTAAAAACAGGTGCCATTACGGTAAAAAGTCAATTGAGCATCACGGGATAGTGAAAGTTGAACAAAAAGGGTGGAGGATCCCATTTAAGGTTCTCAAAGAGGTGCTGGTACTCTTTGTTGAAACTGGAAGGGGTGCCTGCATTGTAGTATATAAAATATTACATAGCATTTCACAGTTTGTCTGTATGCTGAGATAAACTCTCACTTCACGCAGGGATGGTTTCACTACTGCCATGTTAAGTTTATAGTCATGTGCACAAAGCACAATGAAATTTGTACATACATGACTCCTCAGAACTGTTGGGAAAAATACAACACAAAGAAAAAATTAAAAATAAAAAGTATAGTTAGCATGAAAAATATGTACAGTATACAATCATATACCATATCGTGGCCTGCAGGGGGCACTCCAGCTCCCCAAACCTGACACAGACAGACACATGTCCAGCACAGCACACAGGGTTTTATTTAGCTGTGGGAAACTCTTCCCAAATGTTTCCTACGTAAACACAGTACAAGAAGAACAAATAAAGCAAGCACAAAGCAGCCCACTGCAACACTATTGTCTTTTTGTCTCCTTCCTCTCTCTCTCTCTCTCTCTTTAACTTCACCTCCTCCTTCCTCCAGCATGATTTGTCCATCTTACTCCCTACTCTGGCAGTGAGCTTCTTTTATCCTGCCCTTGGGACTACTTCCGGTGGCCTGTTAGCAGGGTCCAGAAACATTTCCAGGTGAGGCTAAAATCCAACAAAATAGGGCCTGCAGCACCCCCTAGCAGCAGCCATGGAACCCAACAGGGCTATCCCGAACTCCAACTCCCATGAAGTCTTGTGAGAATCTGGGATGCTGTAGCAACCTAGGGGGCTGTCATCTATTGCTCTTGGGGAGGTAATGCCCTGTGCACATTCTCTTCCCAGGTCCTTCCATTACATAGGCATCTCAGCCATCCACCACACATATATATATTATGTCTTTGCAATTATTATATATGTATAAACAGTATTTGTAATTTAACATTATGTGTTCTTGTCATTGACTATTGAGTAACCTTATGACTTGTGGGTAGAAAGTGTCTCTGAATCTACTTGTGTAAGTGGCAATGATTGACAGAAGATAGGATTATGAAGGATGGCTGAAATCTTTAATTATTCTGTTTCTCTTTTTGTATACATTGTGAATTTAAGCAGCTCAGTGCCAGTAATATTTGTTGCCACTATCACCATCCATTGCATTGCTTCACAATCCTGAGCCAAGCAAGGTGGACTCCAGTGTAACACCTGTACAAGCTGCAGAATAACTCTGTGAAGACAGATTGGGAAATGCAAGCTGCCTTCAGACATCTGAGGAGGTAGAGGTAGCTATGAGCCTTTCTGACAAGACACAGGTGCAGATTCCAGGTCTCCAGAAAACCCGATGTTAACAATTACACATCATGTAACTGCATGTGTACTGCCTTTGGTTGATATTCAGCCTTTGAATAATGGAAAATTTGTTCTATTACTACCTACATTTTTAAAGCATTCATGTAATTTGTACCAAATTCACATATTTGTAAATGTAAAGAAAAATACATATTATTGTTATGTAATAAAATATGAGTTGCTAAACCTAAAATATTTACATTTTCTTAAATATTTACTTTGACTGTGGAGGGTATAAATTTAGTAAATGTCATCTAAAGCCAATTAATAATTGTTACTTGCACAATACATTTCTTTGAAATTGGATTAAGCAAATTTGAGAATGCTATGTAATAAAACCGTTTTGGTCATGCACTTTACATGTTAGTGTGCAAGCCTGTGTGCAATTTTAAGGTGCAGTAAAAAAACTGAAGAAAATAATTGGGACCTCTCCCAACTGAATGACACGTCGAAGAGCGTCCCGAAGTCTGATTACCTTGGGCCTCATGTATAAACGGTGCATACTCACAAAAATGTTGCGTACAAACATCTCCACATTCAAATCGTGATGTATAAAACCTAAACTTGACATAAAGCCATGCACATTTTCACGGTAGCTCCAAACCTGGCGTATGCAACTACTCTGCTTTGTTTTGCAAACTGGCGGCACCCAGCGTCAAAGCAGTGCTACTGTTCCAGTGTGGTTTCCCTTTCCTTATTAGATCCACACCCCTGACGTTGCTTTATAAATACACTGAAATTAACCGCATACTGTTTATTAGTTTGATTGTAATTAACCTGTAACAATATAATGGTCCACAGAATGGTCAAACTATTCTAAATACCATAGCTGCTTTAGCATTGTTACTCTCACTGCACCTTTTTCTTCTTCTTCTTTCAGCTGCTCCCATTAGGGGTTGCCACAACAGATCATGTTTTTCCATATTACTCTCACTTTACCACTAGGAGTATTTATATCACTGTATCTGAGTGGAGAATCACAGCTCTACAGCAGCTGACTGGAAAAAGAATTATCGGTATACAGCAACAAGCACATGTTGCCTCAGCCATGCTGTCTATTAAACTGCTCTCATACGGCAAACGCTTCAGAGCCTTTCCTCGCGTTTCAGAAACAGTTTCATCCCAAGAACTATCAACGCATCTGAATGGATGAATAGTAATTTTCTCAAACTAAATAAAGAGAAAACTGAAATTTTAGTAATTGGCAATAATGGATTCAATGAGGTTATCAGAAATAAACTTGATGCATTAGGATTAAAAGTTAAGACGGAAGTAAAAAACTTAGGGGTAACTGTTGACTGTAATCTGAATTTTAAATCGCATATTAATCAGATCACTAAGACAGCATTTTTTCACCTAAGAAACATAGCAAAAGTTAGACCTCTTATATCATTGAAAGATGCTGAGAAATTAATTCACGCTTTTGTTTTCAGTAGACTAGATTACTATAACGCACTCCTCTCAGGACTACCCAAAAAAGACATAAATCACTTGCAACGAGTGCAGAATGCAGCTTCTAGAATCCTAACTAGGAAAAGAAAATCCAAACACATTTCTCCAGTTTTGATGTCACTACACTGGTTGCCTGTGTCATTCAGGATTGACTTTAAAATACTGCTTATGGTTTATAAAGCCTTAAATAATCTCGCTCCGGAATGTCTGACACCTTATATTCCAAATCGTAACCTTAGATCTTCAAATGAGTGTCTCCTTATAATTCCAAAAGCTAAACTTAAAAGAAGTGGTGAGGCGGCCTTCTGCTGTTATGCACCTAAAATCTGGAATAGCCTGCCAATAGGAATTCGCCAGGCAAATACTGTAGAGCACTTTAAAAAACTGCTGAAAACACATTACTTTAACCTGGCCTTTTTATAACTTCACTTTAACTTAATCCCCCTGCTGGTGCTCCGTTCGCGGATTGTTCCTGCCTCGCGATGTATTCTTGCTGGGGATGGCGCGACAAGGGAAGGATAGATGGATGGAATAATTAAACATGTACTACAAAGATATTTCAATGTTCCTTAAAAGTTTTGAAGAATCAGCGTTCTAAGCTCTGTAAAGTCTTTTACAGAGCTGATTGTGTGGTGATTGGTTACTTGGAGAAAGAAAAGGAAGGACAGGAATTGGAGGTTAGTACATTTGAAAGAGACAGTACTGCTGCAATAAATTATTTCATCAAAGGTCGCACACGGTGCAGCAAGCATCTTGCGTGAGGCATGAACAATCACTGCTCCAACCGTGTTCCCATGTTTAATAACATGCTTTAACTCCTATCATCATGAAAATTATATCAAATATACATGTCAGTATTTTTATTATTCAGAGAGCTGTAATATCATGAATGTAATGGATTCTGTGTCCCGTCAGAGGAAGAGAAAGCCAGTTTAAGAAGCACGTAGTGATTCACACACACAGAGCACATAGAATATCAAATACAAAACAAAGCATTTAACGTGCTACTTTAGTTACGATGGTGTTTTATCTTGGTAGAGTAATATATGTATTGCTCTACTGTCCCCTATTGTATTATTAATATGTAGCCTTAGAATACCTAATCTCACACACTTACCACTGTTTATAACTTCTCCCCACCGTCCCTTCTATATCTATAACCTCAGGCAATTAGATGTAGTAAAAAGACAAGCAGGAGTTAAGTTACAAATAAAATAATGTATTACTGATAATATTCATAAATAATAACAAAATGCAAAGTACATTTGAATATTGGCAACCATACAACCTGATAAAATGGTGATGTGTAATTCAGGTGGCACACAGACTTGCAGTTACTTAAAATGTCTCTAGTTAAGGCATTGTTGGTGCTCAGCTTTCAGCCACATGTCTGTTCAATATGGCTGCTGAGCTGTGCTCTTCATTGTGTGGTCTTCATCGTCACAGGTTAGCAAGAGAGATGCTTCTTCATCATATGTGAGTCAGTCAGGGAGAGAGAGAATGTGGTTGAGCAAGTACATTTATAGATGTTCTCTCCAATTCCTAGAACCAATAGGACATCATGGTACTTGAAGGCCTCTGAGACAAGCCAATTCCAAACAGCCATACCTCAGACCAATGGGAGAAATAGTACATTTAACACCTCAACCCCCAAGACCATATGTTAAGCTAACCTGGCTTTGTGTGGGGGATCAAACTGGTTTAAGACACATCCCCCCAAATCCTGTCATAAAATTACAAAGAGACAGTCGTAAAAAGGGGGATGGGGGAAGGCAAACATGAATACCTCTCACCACTTGGTTTGCCTAAATTATAAATAAAGACATACAAAACATTTATCAAGTTATATGCAAAATCCTACATCACAACACTCCACCCCGATGAATGTTTTGTACAGTGTCTTTATACACAATGTCTTTAAATTGTTTGAAGAGTCTGATGCATAACTTGTGCATTGATTGGCAGTATTTGCTCTCCCAGTGTTAAAAGTTGTCCATGACCATTTGTCCATTGCATATCTTCTTTATTTCAAAGACAATCTGAAGAACTTGGAAGAGCTCCTGATGACTTGTATCTGCTCCAGCTTGCGTCAACTCTTTCTGCAGTCTTCATATGTCATCAAATCTGGTGGTTCAAAATGAGACAAGTCCACACCTTCCACTAAACTAGCCCACTACAATTTAGTCTATTGTGTGAATTTTTAATCTGTACTTGTTCTCTGTCTAACTGCTAATTAGACCCCTGTCCCAAACTATCTGTTTAAGCATATGCAGCTGTACAATTAACATCAAAATTTGAAAGGTAACATGCCACAGGTGCCAGTACAACCACTTCTGCCCAAGTGACAGCCCATGTGCCACTGCATAAACTGTTCACAAACCAACATTTGTGGCCCCTCTGCACACATTTGGGGTTGACTTAGTTGCCTCTTGTGCTTTCCTACCCATGGTGCAACTCTTGACTGCCATCAGCCTTTACCAGTATAGGCTGGCATCACCACCATGAGACATCAAAGCTTTGCAACTCTCATCATTCCCCCCGTAGGCCACCCCTAGAGTTGTTTGCTCACCATATGCATACTCATTGTGCTAAACACCTCGGTTCAGAATTGGCCCACTGGTCCTGTGCCTGCACCATAGCCGACAATCTCAGCAGGGCTTCCATATTTTCCCAATTAGACTATATCTAAACATCGGAGCCCATATGACTTGCAAATGTACCAGCTGCACCTGCTTTCCTGAAAAGTTCACCAATTTGCTCAGTATACCTTTTCTTATATTAATTATCCCTCTTAATTAATTAATTAATACCCAGAATGTATACTTTATGAGCACAAAAGTAATCCCCTTATTTTGGCATTCCTAACTGGTTTGTTCAGTTTCCACCCCTTGGAATATAAATTTGCTGCAGTATTGAACAAACCTTTCCTTTTAAACTATAGCTATTGTGACTAGTCCTATTATTGCATGACTTGTGGACTTGTTACTCACTTAAACCCCAGTAAGTGTCTTTTTCTTGCTGTCTCTTCAATTCTTCTTCATGTCTTTGGTCTTTGCATGTTGTCTTTTCTTCATTCTGCTATGTAGGCAGGTCTGCAAAATGGAAGGTGACAAAGCAGTTTCTGTCCATCTCATTTTCTTGGCTGTCGACCTGGTGCCAAAACTCAAACTTTGCTTCCAGGCATTCATTGGAACAGCTTGGCACTAGTGCCACGCCACTCCAATGTGCCAATGGTAACCCGATCTCCTGCATGGATTTTACTCTGCTAATTGCCTTCACTATTTATTACCTGCACCAAACCAAAGTCCATAAAAACCTTACAATAGAAGTAGCACTATTGCAAAAGGCCAGAAAATTGAAACAGAAATAACTGTTTTCCATTTCCTGTCTTCCTGTGCTACCCTTCTATTTTTTCATTGCCTGTGTGTCCTTTTTTTATTGTATGGTAACTACTACCTGAAAGTGTGGACTGAAGCCTCTCCAGAATCCAAGTGCTAGATCCAGCATTTCTGCTAAAACTGACCTGTGTTCTTTACTAAAGACCAGCTCACTTTTCTCCATTTTATTGCATGGAGAGTCATAGGCTGTCTTTTTGAACAACTGGTCAGTCAGGTTTCAATTACTGAACCTAAGTGTGTGTGCTTTTTAATTACTGCTGGCCCTAGCACAGCTGTTAGGACCTCACACCCCTGTGCATTCCTGACTTGCTAGCTGAGCTTCCTGCTGCACCATCCCCCATCCTTTGTTCTTTGGCTTGTCCTGTTTCATTCAAACCAACTCCTAAACTGGTGCACTTTCTTTCCAACTCAGCCATTCTTGCACTAGCACATTCAGACCTTTCACACACAAGCACTTGAATTCCTTTCATTTCCATTGTTCTTTGTTTTAATTCCACACTTTCTTTACTCAGTATTCTTAAGCCAATATCCAGTTCATGCCCTCTAGTCAACAATTGCCATTCACACTCACCAGCTCTCTGCCTTCTATCTGATCTCTTTGTCCTAAATCAAATTTCAGTGCAGCACTGGTTACCTTTCCTAACAGTGGTGAAATATCTATCAGTGTAGCATGCTCTTTAAATACTGGACAGGCCTCAGAATTACCTGGAGATTGTGGTGCAGTGGAGAATAAAGGAAGAAAACACCCTTGCTGTTTTCCCTTCCTTTCATCTCTCTCCTTTTCCTCACACTCACATTCCCACTCTTTATCTGAGCACACATCTGTCTCATGTAAGTCACCCACCCATGTTTTAGGGTTCCAGTCTGATCTGGTTACTATTGCCCTAACTTTCACCATGGGCGGTTTACATTTCTTTTTTCCACTTCTTTCACTGCTTTCTACTTTAGCAGCGGTGTTCTACATGCTAACACTTCACAATTATCACACCAACTGTTACATCTTTCAAAACTCTCACTCAACATTCCACAACTTTCACTTTCATTCACTTTGCTATTTTCTTCCTTATCATGATCTTCCTTATTACCAATAATACAAGCTAGTAAACCTCTTATAACAGCAGCTGTCTTCTTTAAACCTGATCTCTGTTTTCTTGCTTTTAATCCTTCCAGCCCCCTTCCATTTTGTGGCACACTCAGCTCAGCTTCTGCTTTCTCTACCTGAACTACAGGTTTCCTAGCTTTAGCCTGCTTCCCTCTGCCACTCCACTGGAAGATGGCTGACTTTAAAATGAACTTAGGCATTTCTAAGTCTACAATTTTCTCTAATACAATTTGCCAAATTCGTTATGGGTTGGCCTACTTTTGCCCCTGTAAGCAAACACACACATGCATACACAAAGATCCTAAACGAATAAGTACCATATGAATGACGAATGCATGTCCCATCACTCCCTAGCACTTTAACCACTTAAATGCCGTATGAATGACGCATGCATCTTTCACCACTCCCTAGCACTTTAATTAGGGACTCACTACCACCAGTACTAACAAACATGCGGGTGTCCTTGTGACACACATGAAGTCTCTACACTTTGTTGGTTATATTCCATTCAGCAACCAAACAAAGTTTTACTTCCACCGCATTTGTACACTGGGTGCCCTAAAATTCACATACATAAACAAACACATACATCAAAACAGTATTTGCAAACAGGGTGCAAAACTTGGTTACCCCAAAATCCTGCCGACAACGGCAATTGTTTTATCTTGGTAGAGTAATATATGTATTGCTCTACTGTCCCCTATTGTATTATTAATATGTAGCCTTAGAATACCTAATCTCACACACTTACCACTGTTTATAACTTCTCCCCACCTTCCCTTCTATATCTATAACCTCAGGCAATTAGATGTAGTAAAAAGACAAGCAGGAGTTAAGTTACACATAAAATAATGTATTACTGATAATATTCATAAATAATAACAAAATGCAAAGTACATTTGAATATTGGCAACCATACAACCTGATAAAATGGTGATGTGTAATTCAGGTGGCACACAGACTTGCAGTTACTTAAAATGTCTCTAGTTAAGGCATCGTTGGTGCTCAGCTTTCAGCCACATGTCTGTTCAATATGGCTGCTGAGCTGTGCTCTTCATTGTGTGGTCTTCATCGTCACAGGTTAGCAAGAGAGATGCTTCTTCATCATATGTGAGTCAGTCAGAGAGAGAGAGAATGTGGTTGAGCAAGTACATTTATAGATGTTCTCTCCAATTCCTAGAACCAATAGGACATCATGGTACTTGAAGGCCTCTGAGACAAGCCAATTCCAAACAGCCATACCTCAGACCAATGGGAGAAATAGTACATTTAACACCTCAACCCCCCCAAGACCATATGTTAAGCTAACCTGGCTTTGTGTGGGGGATCAAACTGGTTTAAGACACATCCCCCCAAATCCTGTCATAAAATTACAAAGAGACAGTCGTAAAAAGGGGGATGAGGGAAGGCAAACATGAATACCTCTCACCACTTGGTTTGCCTAAATTATAAATAAAGACATACAAAACATTTATCAAGTTATATGCAAAATCCTACATCACAACAGATGGGATTTGAGAAACTAGTAAATTAGATGATTTTAAGATGAAGTTTATGATGTTCTACTTTAATGACAAAATAAACTAAATAATAACTGAATAAAGTGGAAATTTAGAGATTAAAGTTGACATTTTGTGCTTTTTTTTCTCTGTACCCTAATAAGCTTTCATATGACACTCATACGGTGGGGCTATGACTCGCCTTTTCACAGTGACTTTGATATCTGACAACTTCTTTTTTATTTCGGGCACTGTGTGACTTTGTGAACTTGAGCTTTCAAGTTTCTCCAACACTCTATGTCACTCAATCAACTTCCTTTTGTTGTTTATACCACTGTTTAAACCAACAAATAGTACGTTTTTCCTTGCCTCCACTTGGTATTCGCTGAAATTCTTCTATTTTCTTTTGCTTTTACCATTGCCTTTTCACAGAACGCTGAGCTTAAGGGCTATTTATATTGATTTGTGTATTCAAAGAGGCGTAATTCTAGGAGGTAGTTGGGGTGGGACAGCAGGCGCATGCACGTGTGTTACTTTTCACGCTGACCGGGATTTATGTAGTGGAAGAACGTGGAAGTTGGCGAACGCACAGATTTATGCATCTGAATTTTTTTCTGCGTAAGCACATTTCCGCTTTTGTCCATACGGCATGTTATAGTGTGAATTCTACGCACGGCGTTATGTATGAGGCCCCTTGTCTGTGGAGGTCTGTTTATCTGTTGCCAGGGCAACAGCAGGCTCACAGCTCTGCTGCGTCTCTCCGCCAAAGCAAACAGAAAAGATCTCGATAGGTGATGCAAGGAACATTGTAAATGTGTAAATGCAGGGAACAGTATTACTTGGCCACTAACCTGGCCGCGACCCTGCCTGACTGCTGTATCTGTGTACAGGTATAGGAGAGTGTCTATTTCAAGTTGAATAAAGCTGGCTAGTATTAAGACTAAGCCACGTGTTTTGGGGTGCAAGACAGGGACTTATAGCATGACCCCGATCTTTTATGATTTACTTCTGTGGCGCTTCACTGCAGCACTGTGAGCCTGCTGTTGCCCTGCCCCGGCAATGGATAAACAATCTTCCGCAGATGCTGCTATTGCATTTCAGAACGCACTTCAGCATGTCGTTCCCGTTGGGTGGGGGTGGGGGGGAATACCGAAAGATTTCAGAAACCTCACAATATGAAGAAGAAGAAGAAGAAGAAAAGGATGACTCGGCTTCTGATTGATAACAGTGCTGCCCACGACATACTTTCACATTTAGATAATGTTTGCATTGAATTCTTCCCACCCAATTGCACAGCAGTGCTTCAGCCATTGGATTTGGGCATCACTCGCACCCTGAAAGTGTATTATCGCAAAGAAACGCTGAGAAAAATTCTCATAAGCATGACTTGTAGACAGGAGGAGATTAAAATTAACACGAAAGAAGCTATTGAAATGATTGCAAATGCCTGGACACAAGTTAAAGTGAGCTCTATAGTGACAAATACAGAATGTCATTACTACGAAATTTTCATTACAACAAAATATTTCTTAGGTCCCCGGCAGTTCATCGTAATAAGATTTTACATGTATTTGCTTACCATATGTTTTTTCCCCCCCAAGCAACTTACAAAAGAAGTCAACACCATCAAGCAAACATGAGCCTGGGGGTGTCTGGTTTGAAACAAATGTTAAAGGTAGAGGCTTCACAATTTAACCATCACAAGTGAACAGTTCCAAATGCAAGACTAGTTAATCTTCTCTTAGTTACAATAACCTATCAAAGCTATTATGAATTAGAAAAATATTCAGAGAACAAGAGAGTCTTCAAACACTTCTTAAACACGTTGAGGGAGTCAGCAGTTCAGAAGGAGGTGGGCAGCTTATTCCACCAGGTCAGAGAGAGAGAGAGGTTCGGAGCATGCCATGACAGTATGTTGCCACACCCACCACATGACGAACCACTTGGATTGGGACCTCAGTACAGGTGGTGACACCTCAGCACCACTAGACTCAGAGCCACCAATCCACCCACCAGGTTAGAATAATACACAAAAAGAATATGTGATTTAAATTTGATGTAACGCAGAGGTGCCCTCATCAGATGTCAAACAGCAGAAATAAGTGGGTGAGAAGGAGCATAGGACCTCATGAGTGCCTCTATCCCTTTGACATCATGGATTTGAACTCAATATGTGCTGCTAAAGCAGCAACCTGAAAAGAGGATATATATACAGTACATTGTGAATAAATCAGTATAAACAAGGTCCAAAACCAATATAATTAATTTATAAACAACTTCTTACAGTACTCGGTCAATGATGTTACTGTTGAATAAAGTCATCCTCATGACTCAGAAAAGCCATACCTTTTTATAAAATGTATAAAACAGTAATCTAGATCTTTATTTATTATTTGTTTTATATTGTTTTAATAATTGGCTGGGTTTGGCTCCAGCAGACCCCCGTGACCCTGTGTTGGGATACGGGGGGTTGGATAATGACTGACTGACATATTGCTTTAATATTCTGTATTGATGCAGTTGGACAGTGAAATTTTAACTGTTTGAGCTACAGAGAACATGAAAGCACACAAATTAATGAGCATAATTTCTGACCTACTTGTTTCGTATATGGTAGAATTTCTAACATGAAGTGCCCACCTTTCTTTCTTTCTTACACATTTTGAAGGATTGTACTGGTTGTTATAAAATGAGACACTAAACACAAGGAAGGTTTCTGAAATTGTTCTCTTAATTCTTTTGCATTTATATAGCGCTTTTCTCACTACTACGTTTACCCTTACTCTGATGCCCCTGCTATTTTATATATAGAACAATTTTATCAAATTCTCAGAGAGTTTTGGTAACTGAGTTGTGGACATCAGCATGCAAATACTGTACATGTAAATGCATATGCAATTTTTATTGTGTGGTATTTTGTAGTCAATCTCCTAATATGCCCTGTAACTTGATATAAACGTCATGAGTTTTCTAAAAAGTATGAAAAATTGAGATACAAAAATATGTTTATGTCTCACTCTTTAACAATCTGGATGATTTATTTTTTCTCTGTTCTTTTATTTTCAACAAGGAGTACATGAAGAATGTCCAGACTCTGCATAGACATAGACCAAGTGGACGACTCAAACCAGGATTTTGAATCTTTGAGGCAGCAGCACCAGTACTAACTTCTACATGCTGCTCTTTAACAGCATGCAGTCATTTAAATTGCTGTCCTTTCTGTAGTTTGAATACTGAGATGTTTCTGTTATTCTATGATATCTGCAGGTGTGTACAGAGTTGATGCAGTGGATAAGGCTAAACTTTTAGATTGTTGGCTTATCTATAGACTGTGATTCATTGTATAAAAACTGGATAAAGGCTTAGGCCAATATTTATTTTAATTTTTGATTAAAATAAACATGTTTTAATCTACTGTTTTTGTGTATGCTTTATCTCTGCTTGTGTGCGTCTTTAAAACTGTCGCATCGAATATCCGTTTCATGTTTCTTTTTTGTATATATTCAATATAATAATGAAATTAAGACTCTCACAATACTCTCTGCATGTAAAAAATAATGACCCTATAATTAGTGTTATTATTTGTATGTCGGTCATGAGTCTGACTCAGAAACTGTATTGTTTCTAAAGAAGCAAAAACAGCAAATACTGATCATCTTATGTTCTTTGTTACAAATGCTTTTCCTTCAGTGCTTGTAATTAGTCTAGCTAAATGATAAGGAAGACAAAAATAAATCAGATTCGAACATGTCCTTGATTAGCAATCCACAGTTATACCAGGGTTTTCATTTTTGTTCATTTCCCTGTTTAAAAGCTCAACAAGAAACTAAGTCATAAAATCTGTGGCTATTACAGCTACTGTTTACTCCAAATCATTAATATATAAACTTCAAGTTCACCCAATAAAAACATATATAAACAGTACTGTATTTATATATTTGCAAATACAAAAACACTAAACGGCTGAAAACTGCAAAGATGGCATTACTCTTCACCCTTTAGCAAGGGCAAAATAAGGGCTTTTACAGTGTGAGGCAAATGTGGTGGATTATGTCAAATCTCTGATCTGTGGACACTGTGGAAATGGGATTCACCTTAAATGGTCTCTTATCTCTCTTTGCTTTGTGCTCACCTTAATATGTTACTTGACTCCTTGTTGCACTGCCTTTCTCTTTGTAAAAAGTTAAACATTTTTTATGGTGTATAGATCAGATGAAATTGGTGCTACGTGAAAAACCATTCTCTCTATCTATCTGCATGCTTGAAGCTGACTGCCATATTCGGATTACCTGTCCGAACTTTTTTTCTCACGTTAATTAGCTAAAGTAAATCATGAGCTGAGAGACTCGATTGCTGCTATTTATGTATTGATAAATACAAATAAGGCAAATATGTAAAAACTTAAATTTTCGCCTCACAATTTGTGTGGAAGAGAAGGACAAAAAGGTGTTTCCTGCACCTTATGTACTCCTGCTAGTGACTGAATGTGATCTAATGCATTTTGTCAAGCATGACATTAAAAAGCCGCTCATACTGATAGCTCTCCACTCCAATGGATAAAAGAAAAGACAAAACAGCTAGATTGACAAACCTTTCTTGTGTTGTCCAATTTCCCAGAAATAGACACACTGGCACACTTTTCGATATATTTAATGCAATCTGGGACTTTCAGCCAGTCCAGCCAAGTAGCATTTGTCATTTGCAAGCATATATTTAGAAGAGAGCATGAAAACAGATAAAATGTTCTTAAGACAGGAAAGGTCATTGATTCCACTTTCTTTCCATAGATTGTCTCCCTAAAAGCAAGCCTACTCATTATGGAATTGGTAAAAATAACAATGTAAAAAATTATCTTTTTTTTTTAAAGCTGTAATTGCTTCTTCAATTTGATTTTACAAAACATGTATCCATTTCAAGATATACAATAAGTATTGTATTGGTATCTAAAATGTTAATAAGTTCATCAACTGTTCAAAGGCAACGCCATGGTTTTCTAAGAAGTATTCCAGTCATTAAAGTCACAAGAGAATTTCTTAACACCTAAATGAAGAAGTTACTTGCGAGGGATATTAGATATGATTCTTCCAGCCTTTATTATAAAACATTTTGAAAATGGAACATTTTTTTTTCAGATTTAGATTTAGAGCAATATATAACATACCGCAGTGGTTCTCAAAAAGTAACAAAAGGGGGACGCGAAGATATGAAAAAAACAAAACAAGAATCGAAAATATGAAAAATACATTTATTGAAACCAAAACAAATTAACTTAAACTATATTCTGATACTAGAAAAATAAATATAGAGTTAGATAAATGTCCATTAAGTTAAGTAGGAATAATAAAATATGCATCTATGATATATCATTAATTAAAAAAAGGACATATTGGTATTACTGGGCTCCTTTAAAAAAAAAACATTAGGGGGGTGCGATTAAAACTGTTATGAAAACCCGGGTCGCAAATATGTAAAGGTTGAGAAACGCTGCCATACTGTATGTTGTTAGTGGCAATTAGTACTGAGCAAAACTGAATCCCACAAATCTGAGTTTACAACAAAACATAGAGCATCACTTTGAAAAAAATCTGCAAAACAAATGGTGCTTCAGCCCAAGCAAAGCTTTGCACCATTAGCACATGTACTTTTTTCTTACCTGCAACCTTTTTTCTTTATGCCGAAAACAATTGCAAAATTTATTCTGGGGCAGAACATGGAAAAAGGGTGCCGCTAGATAGCACTTCTCTGCAAGTACTTTGGAAATGCTACTCCGTGGTTAAAGACAGCAGTTTTAGCTGCAAAATAACTCTTACGTGGCAATAGTGCTTGAATTTCATCCCAAAAACAGTTTTAAAACTTCAAAAACCTAATTTTGTTGAGTTTTGCTTTTTGCAATTGTGAAATCTCATTTAAGGATAATTCTCCGAAACTGTATGCAAAACAAAAGTCAGCTGTTTTGTTTATTATTGATGTTAATTTTCCTAAACAACACACTTGCTGTCTATGTGATGTGAGATTGTGCATACAAGTTGATAAATATTTTGCATGTCTTTATTTGTAATTTAGGCAAAGCAATGTAATATAAGTGTTAATGAGAAGCATTCATGTTCACACCCACCACCAAGACTGAGTCTCTTTGAATTTTACAACAGAATTGGGGGAAGTGCCTGAAACAAGTTTGGTAATTGTTTCTCTTAAGCCTTTCAACCTCCATAGGAAAGCCAGGCTGCCTAACTGCCAAGCTTTAGCTTAACGTATGGTTTTGGGGGATGGTAGGTGTGAAGGTGTTCTACTCTCCCATCGGTCTGAAGTATGGCTTGTATCAAAAGCTTTTAACACAAGAATTACCAGAGCCTACAAGAAAACTCGTAAATCCGGCCCACCTTAAATCCTTTCTCACCTCTCCGTCAGCGTCTTTTGTCCTGTAAATGTGTCGATGAGCAGCAAGCAGCCTGCTATCCCATCCCCCTGCCCACTGCCATAGTTCAATTCGCAAAGAAGTTTCTCAGTGCTCAGTGTTTAACCTCGAGTGAAGTGCTTGAGCTTTATGGGGTAAAAAAGTACATCGTCATTTGGAATACATGCATTTCATGTGTGTTCAGTGTCATCAACAATCTCTGTAAAAACGTTAACACAGAAACGTTTTTCATGTTTTAGTAATAATTAACAAAATGTAGACATGAAATGTATAATGTTTGAAGCCTAAAATACAAATATGAAATAAACACTTTCACCAAAGGTACAAGTATAACAAAACAAGTGCACTTTTATTCAAGAATTTAACAGAAGAAAAAAGAAAGTAGGTTACGTTAGGTCAGTTGATATGACAGCTTGCATGGTGCAATGCTAAGAACTGCTGCCTTCCAATCAAGAGGTCGCGGTTTCCATATTAGCTGCTTCCCAAATTTGCCATTTTGAGTAGTGACCTGCTGTTATTGTTCATATCATACAATAAAAACATACATTTGATTTGCGTCTGTCAATTATAGTACTTGTCAAAGTTCACTCACTCTCACTCACATTCAGGCTTCCACACCACATCCCCCAATCCACCCGCCATCTAACGCCATTTTCAGATAAAGACGTGGTATAACAAACAAACTTGTTTTGTTACACCCCACTCTTTATTTGAAAACCATGTTAGAGCTTGGAGGCGAACGCGACTGGGAAAACTTTGGACGTGGATGTGAGTAGTGTGTGTGACTGAGAATGACTGTGGATGTGAATTTTTTTTATTCAGTTTTATTCTTGAGTGCTCCTGTTTACGCTGAATTAGTATGCACCTTCTGATCCATGATGTCAAAGTCGTGCTGACAAAAAAAGAGAGACTTAGGTATATATGACATTTGGAATAATTCATTTTATGACCTGTATTGTACATTTCGGAAAACGTTGTTGCACTAATGTAACATTATATTCATTTGCATACCTTCATGCGGTTGTAGTCTTTTGATTTAAGCTTGAACGTGAGTGAAAGAATAAAACTGAAAAAAAAAATTTTGACAAGTACTATAAATTGACAGACGCAAATCAAATGTATGTTTTTATTGTATTATATAAACAATAAGAGCAGCTCACTACTCAGAATGGTAAATTTGGCAAGCAGCTGATATCGAAACCACAACGTCTTGATTAGAAGAGAGCAGTTCTTAGCATTGCACCACGCAAGTTGCCGTATCAATCTTGTTTTGTTATTCTTGTACCTTTTGTGAAAGTGTTTATTTCATATTTGTATTTCAGGCTTCACACATTATACATTTCATGTCTACATTTTGTCAATTATTACTAAAACATGAAAAATGTTTCTGTGTTAACGTTTTTACATAGATTGTTGATGACACTGAACACACATGAAATGTATGTATTCTAAATGATAATGTACTTTTTTACCTTATAAAGCTTAAGCACTTCACTCGAAGATAAACAAAGCACTGAGAAACTTCTTTACGAATTGAACTGCGGCGGTAGGCGGGGGGATGGGATAGCAGGCTGCTTGCTGTTTATCGACACATTTATGAGACAAAAGATGCTGACAGAGAAGAGAGAAAGGATTTAAGGTGAGCCAGAATTACGAGTTTTCTTGTAAGCTCTGGTAATTCTAGTGTTAAGTACCACGACACCCTACTGGCTGTACGGGTTGGACAGTAAAGCCTATAAATGTGCTTGCTTTATCTCACTCTCTCTCTTACAAACATCTGATGACGAAGCATCTCACACCATGAACTTAACAAGAACAACACAATGATGAGCACAGCTCAGCAGCCATATTGAGACAGGCATGCAGCCTGTTCTGAAGACAGCTGACCACAAAAGCAGCTTTAACTAGAGACATTTTTAAGTAACTAACAAGTCTGTGTGCCGCCTGAAACTAAAGGTTGTATGGTTGCCAATATTCAAATGTACTTTGCATATTGTTACTATTTATTAATATTATCAATAATACATTGTTTAAATTGTAACTTAACTCCTGTTTATCTTTTACTACACCTAATTGCCTGAGGTTATACATCTAGAAGAGAAGGTGGGGAGAAGTTATATGGGACAATACCTTATAAACAGTGGTAAGTCTGTGAAATTTAAGGCATTCTGACAAAGGCTACATATTAATACTGTAATACAATAGGGGAAAATAGAGTGATATATTACTCTACCAAAACAAAACATTGCCATTTACAGCTGGCATCCATTAGCATCTCTAAAGAAACAGGGAAAATCAGCAATAATATTGATGCTATGTCCTGTTTCTGATACTTTCCTGTGGGCTTGAGTTGAAGTGACATGAACGCTTGAAAAGCAAATCAAATATCTAACCTTTATTCTGTCTTCATGTTCTATGTTTTAGGATACAGAGTGCTTAGGGTTCAAAGAATGACTCCCTTTTTTATTAGAATTTGTTTAAGCTTGCTGACCAAACATTTTGTTTACACCACTAAGGATAGAAAGTTGTTCAGATAGATAGATAGATAGATAGATAGATAGATAGATAGATAGATAGATAGATAGATAGATAGATAGATACTTTATGGATCCTGAGGGAAATTCAAGATTGCCTCTTTAGAACTGCTACTACTAAATTGTGAACAACAAAGAAACTATTTGGCATCACGGTCATCAACATAGTAGCACTTTGAGCTACTTTCTGTATGAAAATGTGCTATATAAATAAATGTTGTTGTTGTTAAATGTTGTAAAAATCATTTAGTTAGTTGGAATTTAGTGAGTATTGATGCTTTCTTTGGATTTTTATGGTTTTTTTTTTCCCTGGCTTTCTTGATTCCGTTTTAAGTATTATGGTTAAGGATTGTGTATTGCTCTAGGGCTGCCTTTTAAGCAGCTCCATTTCACTTATATTTGATATTTTGAACTTATCTTTGTATGTTTATTTTCATTTTTATAAATAAATACTTTATTAATACAGATTCTTTTGTGCACAAACCATTGGTTTACGGCCGTCGTCCCTCTTGTGGGAATTTGGATTTATTTTGGGACATTTTGTGTTAGAGGCCTGCTAAGCTGAAAGCCTGCAGCTAGCTGTTGTGAGAATGGCTGGACCGATGACTGAAGAAACCTGGAGCCCAGCACTTCCGACACACCAGGAGCGGAAGTCGGGTGGAAGAAGGACAGAGCTGGAGAGAGGACTGGAGGCGGCCAGAAAGGCATTCGGACTGTGAGGCCTGGACTTGGGGTTTATGTGTGCACTGACTTTAGACTTTGTAAATATTGTACAATAAACGTGTGTTGGGTGCAACAAAAGTTGTCCGTCTGTCTGTGTCCGTGTCAGGTTCCACAACAGATGTAAGGAAAAAGAAACTAAAAAAGAGGAACAGGGTACAGTATGGTGTGGTACTCCAGCTAAATCTTAACAACAGCGTTGTTATGGCTGTAGAAAAAGAACAGCCAAAAAGTGTTTAAATTAAACTGGGAGATGAAGAGTGAGAGACAAAGAACAGCAGGGGTTGAAAGCCAAAAAAGATCAAGAAAGACCCAGGACCATAACCACAAAACATTAACAAAGAATGTCAATAACCTACATCCATCACTTCTGAGCCTTCTTTCTGGCTTTTTGGGCCAGAGCAGAGTAAATTCAAATCAGAAAACCATTGCATTAGTTTAAGCTCTGTGAAATTTGCTTTTTTCCTTGGATTTTTCTCATTTTGAGAGCTTTCTTGTTTCTGTTTTAAGAATTATGGTTAAGGATTGAAACCCCTGCTCTAATATCTTCACCCTGAATACTAACTTCAAAGAACATTTGAGATAAAAAAAGGTTATGTCTTCAATCCAATGTTAGCATGTCAGGATACAGTGCTTGGCTTTATTTAATAGGTGGGACACAATGATGCCATACAACATATGCCCCCAATTTCATGTGTGGACATAGCAATCCTAAGCAATGCCTGTGGATATACAAAACCTGTCGCAAAATGGTGGGAGACAGATAACAAAATAAAATAGAAAATGATGACATGATATTGATGAAAAATTTAATAATCACAAAAATGAGTGAAAACTCTCCAAAAGTTTAACAGAAAACATGCAATTCATTAGAAGTATTTGCTCTACAAATGAGTTTTCAAGGATGCAATTCTTACTTTTTGTGCTTTAGTTTGTTAGCCGGAATACCAGGCATTGGTTATATTTCTTCAGCTTTTTTCCCCTCTCAGCATACTTGTTATTTCTCATGATGCATTGAAGCTCTGGGCAAAATGTGTACTTCACCATTCAGATCATTAGAACTTACCATTAAGTTCTTATCTTTAGAACTTACACACAACAGATTGAATGGATTTTGTTTGTGTGCAATCGGATGTTTCACATGAGTTCAAGTTAAATACCCTTATCTTAGGGAAGTTACGCAGTGCCTAAAAACAAAACATCAAGAAGACTAAGGAACTTTTAAAGAAAATTCAGAATATGATACTGAAAAGTAAAAATGAGGAGCAGGATGTAAGAAAATATCTAAGGCATTAAAAATCCCCAAAGCACTATAAAATGTCTTATGATGCAATTACAAAATATCTTCAGTAGTAGCCGTCCAAACAAAAAGGGCTTGAACAGACCACTAATAGGTTCATGGCAGCTCCACAGGTAGTGACAGGTTATGTGATTTCAATGTGAAAAGCTACATATGACAACTGCTGTTTAGGGGTTTTATGGGGAAATAAAAACTATTGTTGAAAGCAACATCATAAGCATGACGTAGTTTTTTTCCTTAAATGTATGGAAATTGTTAATTGGAGCAGCATACAGGTTTTGATTTACAATGTTACTTTTTCACACTTTCAGTGTTTTTAAAATTATTATTTATTGTTAAGTGGGAAAACTGTATTTTTTCCTGCTGAAACATAGCATTTCTCCCCTGCACTGACTCCTTTGATTAGAAGTGTGCATAAGAAAGAAGTCAGGCTTGTTAACTTCGGGAATGAACACTGTTAGGGGGATTCCCAGATGAAGGACAACTGGGTGCAATAAACGGAGAAAGGGAGATTTATGGGCCTGAGAGCAGTGTTTGAACACAAAACTAAAGAAAAGTGGACAAAAAGGAGCTTACATCATGGAGAGGTGAGAACAGTCCAAGCAATAGAAAGAAAGAGTGTTGGCAGCAAGTGTTGTGAATTTGGGTTTTGCTCCATTTGTAACCCATTTCCCCTCTCTGTTGGATTGTTCTTCTTGTATATTGTTTCGTTTTTCTTGGTGTCTTTCATCTTTAATGTTATTTTGTTTTTTTGGTTACTGATGTTGTTATTTTGTGATGTTTTTTTTATTTTTGGCAACAATGCTTCATTTTTATCTCATCACTGCATAAATTAGGTTTTGTGATGTCCTCATATCAAAAGTATAAAATATGGCAGTACACTGTTCTCTGTGACCAAGCTTCGATATATACCGTATATTAAAAACAAACATGTGCAATAGTTAGATCAAATCCAGTTAGGACTTTTCCATATTGTTTTTTGACTGGGTTTTTCCCAGTTGTTTTGCACTTTGAAACCCTGATTTTTCTTTGTCTTTAATTGCTTTTAATCCCTGCTTTGCCTTGCATCTCCTGACCAAGCACATTTTTTTGACATGCACATGCGTCTCTGTGTGAGTGGAGACTAAGATGATGGCAGACTGCTAGCTGGACTGTAGACTAGAAGGTCATGTGCTGCAGATGGAAAAAGGCACCACAAGGTCAAAGAGAAGAAGGACCGGGAGTTACGACAAAGCCAAAAGTCACTGCTCTGAATTCAGAAATCTAGCGTCAAAACCAAAATAAAAACTTAAATCCATAATCAAAAAGAACCTAATTGTTGCTCGAAAACCTATAAACCTACACATGCTCTTTTTTTTCAGAAATAACCACAAACTATATAATAATCCAGAAGTAAAAAATGCTGACCTTTCTACGTAATAAACCTTCTTGTATATGCATATTAATGCTGGCTTTGTTTAGGAAATGTTGTCAGAAATGAAGTAAGTTAGCAATTCATTTTTAAATGTGCCATTTCTGATCAGTCAAAATGAATGTGTTTGTAAAACTTTTATGGATAAAAATTCTGTAGTCATTAAACCAAAATTGAAGATATGTCAAAATATCTTTATATCATTCTGAACAAATTTGGATCACATTATGTGATATCATCTACTCTTGCATTTAGCGCTGTATTAGTGTGCGATCATATTGTATTGAGGATTACTTGTGTTCTGTTCTGTGTATTGTATTGTATTTACCCCTTTTTCTTGACTCATACCGCACGCCCAACCTACCTGGAAAGGGGTCTCTCTTCAAATTGTCTTTCCCAAGATTTCTTACATTTTTTTCTTGTCTTCTTAAAAAGTCAAGGCTGGGGGCTGTCAAAAGACTGGGCCTGTTAAAGCCCATTGCGGCACTTCTTGTGTGATTTTGGGCTATACAAAAATAAATTGTATTGTATTATATCAGGGTTTACATTTAAATAGACTTGTCCCCGCAATCAAGTTACTGTTCCTACCCTACACCTTTTAGTATACAGGTTTCCCATATTTTATGATCAATTAAAAATTCACATAATGATAATTATAAACATAACATATTGATTTGTTACTTGGTCTATAAAAAGCAATTAAAGATAAGCTGTGTATTTTTTGTGAAAATGAAGAAAAGCACAAACATATTAAATGCATAATACTTTCCTCCAAATGCAATTCTACCAAAAAATGTCATTTCTAGCTAACCAGATTATTATATTTTTTACTTTATACAACTGACTAAGCTGAAAGGCCAGCGTCATGTCACAAGCCCAAGTTTCAAGTGTGTTCACGTTGAATTTCTAACTCTGCCTGATAACACGCGAATGCCATAATAAAGCCAGTTGGAAATCACAGCAGTGGTGGCAGAGTGGCTTTGCCACCTGGGGCTTCTTCCACATAGCAAAAAAGAGGCAGTATATTTAATGTCGTGCAACACAAATATCAGATAATAAGCACCTTTAATCAGCGTTCGGTGGGAAAAACTTGTGCCTTGGAGTAATTCATTAATTCATTAAACTTTTCTGAGTTTCTGCTGAAGCGACAGACCAGTCAATTTGCCCTAAAATTATCCAATTACAGTGCGCATCTTCCATGATTCACAACATCTGCAAGTGCCAGCACATGCATCCTCAAACAATATTATTTTCTTATGCCATCAGGTTTTTTTTTATATGTAATGCTATTACACATACTGCATCACATACAGACACAGTGGATTATCAACAGATACAAACTGAAATTAAATGATCATTTATTTTTCTAAACGGGCCCTACCTTCCACGTATTGCATTCTGTGTTGTTAGCTTACTTATCCAACAGACTGAGATTGAAGCCGAGGGTGAACATGAGAGTTTCATTTTACTCTGTCCACATGACAATAAAACTGAATTAAAAAGATTACACTATATTGTATTTTTCATCAAAACCTTAGATTTTTGAAAGAGCCAAGGTCACCTACATGTCGATACGTAGTTCACAGTGCCAATCGACACTAAGCATTATGCACTTTCTGTGCACACACAATAAAAAATAAACATACTGGGAAAATGAAAACGGCAGATTATATGACTGAGCTTAACTATGATGAAACTGATTGAAGAGCCACAAACCAGTAATCAAATTTGAAAGCACATGCTGAGTGATCATGTGACATTTTTCTCAGTGATTATTGACTAGTTGTCTACAGAACAGGGACAGCAATTCACTAAAAACTGCCGATTGAAAAGTCTTCTGCAAGTTAACAAAGTGCCCAGCCTTTCCAAAATGACATGGAAAATTAACAGAAACAATATAAAAGTGAAGTAATTATAATTGAAAATTACCAAAAACAACCAAACAAATAAAATTACACATAAGCCAAGAAAAGAACCTAATAACCTAATACATGTAGTGTTGCTTGAGAAAAAACTGGGTAATTATTTGTAGCAAAGTAACACTTGAAATTGTTTTCTGTTTAAATTAATGGTTATTAGGTGTTTAAGTTATGAAAATTCATTTTCTGAGGGGATTATCAGCAGCAGATTAGCTTTGTAAAACCTGTATATGTATTATTAAAACACAAAATTAGGACTGGCAATTGTTGTATTAATGTAATTAGAAAAACTATTGATAACATTACCATTGTCAACATATAGAATGCTGAAGTTGACCCATAGCTCAGACCAAATTTGTAGGTGGGCACTAGTCAATATGAATTTCCAAATAAAATTAAATTAATCTCAGTCTTGATTTATAAGGCAGAGAAGTCAAAAGAATTTCAATTAAATGAATAGCAGCGATGCTGATGGACTAATCAATCAAGTACTACATTGAAGAGTTGGTTTGTAACAAGCGGGCAGTGCAGACATCCCATGCTCCAACATATCTCAACATCAATAGATCTTTTGCTCAGAAGACAAATTAGAATGGCCAAAGAACGACATCTACCCCAATGCACCAAACAAAAATGTTCACAGCCAATAAGAACATTCAACTTTGAACACCACAATGGATACTTTAGGCATAATAAAAAACCTAATTTGTAATTTTATTTATTTTCATCGTGTCATTTATATAATAATTGTGAATTTGTTACAGCCGTAACAAGGCCTTTAATGACCTCTTAGGCACAGCCATCAGCAGTGTGTCTGTTTGCAGAGAGTATGTCGACCTTGTTGAGAGGTTTACTTACCTTGGCAGTTACATTCATGTCTCTGGTGACTCTTCCTATGAAGTCAGTAGATGGATTGGGAGAGCATGGGGGTTCATGAGGTTGCTGGAAAGGGGTGTGTGGCACTCCCGATATCTATGCAAAAGGATGAAGGTCCAAGTCTTTAGAGTCCTTGTGCTTCCTGTCTTGCTATATGGTTGCGAGACATGGACGCTATCCAGTGACCTAAGATGAGGACTGGACTCCTTTGGTACTGTGTCACTCTGGAAAATCCTTGGGTACTATTTGTTTGACTTTGTGTCAAATGAGTGGTTGCTCATAGAGTCCCAAATGAGGCACATTATACCTGCATTGTGAGGGAGCATTAGTTATAGCACTACGGCCATGTGGTGTGTTTCCCCCGAGGGTGATCCAGCTCTTAAGATCCTCATTGTTTGGGACCCGAGTGGCTGGACCAGGCCAAGGGGTCACCCACGTAACACCTGGCTGCGGCAGATAGAGAGTCACTACCGGAGGGTGGGACTGGACCGTGTGTCTGCCTGGGGGGTTGCCAACCTGGATCCTAAGTTGTTTCGTTGTGTAGTGGGTACGGCAACACACTGTACCAGTGCATGCTCCCCAATTTGACTTTACTTGGTCTAAGCCTGTACTGAATGTGGAGCACTATAGAAAAATAAATTTACTTTATTTGACTTTGGGTTGTGGAGTGGAATCAGACCACCCAGACAAAACACATAAAAAAATCCATTCAAAAAGGGAGCTGTGGGGTACTGCAGGTACTATCCACTGTGTCATCATGTCCCCTACATCTAAATTTATTAACAAGTGAAGAGAATAATACTTATCAAGCATTCTTACCAATGACTACTGCCTCATTGAAACTGTGTGGGTGTTAAAATGTTTTAATAGTGGAAAGAGGAAAAATAAAATGTAATGATGATACTTTTCCATCTTACTATGTTGTCATTATGTAACTGTTTTATGTGTTTTATTTGAAAAAAAAACCCCTCCTTAACCTTCTTTCATGAATGCAATATTTCAGACAAGACACTTAATGGCGGATAGAGGAAAAATAATTATTTTTGCATAATAGTGGTACTTTTCAAGCCTTTATATACTGGACTGGCATATACTGTCATTATGCATTTACTTAATTTGTATTATTGCAAAAAATGGAAACTTTTCTACCTTCTTTCATGATTTAATGACTTCAGGATAGGCACTGGCTGAGGCTGAATTCATGCCACACAAAAAGGTTACAGGCTTTTAAATGTGGGACAAACAACAAAAGATATTGGAGACTTGCAGTTAGCATTAAAGGTCTTAATGCATCTTTACCAAATACTTTAGGCATTTTGTATTTTTTTTTTTTACTCTTTTTTTTTTTTTTTTTTTTTAGTTTTATTTAAAGATAAATTTGGAGTTGTATAGATAACATTAACTTTTTTTTTCCTGTGGGCTACCCCACAATGCTGCTATCTTCTTCCACTGATCTGTAACTTTTTCCATGCCAAAGAATGAATAAAAATAGATAAAATATATCTTCTCCTCTGACAGTAATGAATTTACCTAAAACTAATCTTATAACACAATCACCTTTGTATTGGTGAATGTGTCAATTTAGCAAATATATAGTTAACAATCCAAAGTGCATGTTTCATAAAAGAGAACCCAAATATGTTGAGTATTACCTCACCACAGCAGCAGCTCATCAGAAGTAGTTCAAGGATGGATTTCTAAACATCTGTACCAAAATCTGTGTGTCTATGACTCTTTGTGCTCCTTACATACTCACACAGTTTCATATGGTGTAAGCCCCCCTGAAGATGTATTTTTGTTAGGTGTGTTAATGTGGAAACTTGTTAAATGGGGTACTTTTTATTTTTAAAATGAAAACTAAGCTTTCAGCCACTTTAGGGTTTATCTGACAACAAACTAGACTAACTGAAAGAGTACTTCTCAAAGGAACAGCTTCACCTAGACTTCTAGCAGATTAAGAGAAATGATGCTTTATTAACATAATTCAATGCTCTTCATTCAGATAAACTATAATATATGCAGCTTACCTTTAATCAGCATTCGGTGGAAAAACTTGTGCCTTGAAGTAATTCATAAAACTCTTCCGAGTGTCTGCTGAAGCGACAGACCAGTCAGTTTGCCCTAAAATTATCTTAATATGACTGTGATTCACAAGATTTGTAAGTGCCAGCACATGCATCCTCAAATTATATTATTTTCTTATGCCATCAGGTTTTTTTGTATACTTAGTGCTGTTACACGTCCTGCATCACATACAGACACGGTGGTTTATCAACAGATACAAACTGAAATCACATGATGATTTATTTTTCTCAACAGGCCCTACCTTTCACGTATTGCATTCTGTGTTGTTAGTTTACTTATGCAACAGACTGATATTCAAACCAAGGGTGGACATGAGAGTTTCATTGTGCATTGTCGATACAAAGTTCACAGTGCCAATCAACACTAAGCATTATGCACTTTCTGTGCAAACACAATAAAAAATAAACATACTGGGAAAATGAAAAGTCAGATTATATGACTGAGCTAAACTATGATGAAACAGATTGAAGAGCCACAAACCAGTAATCAAATTTGAAAGCACATGCTGAGTGATCATGTGACATTTTTCTCAGTGATTATTGACTAGTTGTTTACAGAATAGAGACAGCAATTCATTAAAAACTTTCAACTGTTAACTTACAGAAGACTTTTCAAAGTGCCCACCCTTTCCAAAATGACACGGATATGCTGTTCGGAGTACCCATGCAATCTCAAGACATGGTTCAATAAACTAAAACACTCTTGGCTATTGACTTATTCGGTAAGACTTTAGACTTTTGTTTTCACGTTTGGAACCCTGCTTGGAGACCTACATATTAAAATACAAGAAGAGGCAAGGATATTTTTCAAATTTATAAATGCTTCACTTTGGAACACAATTTAATATAAGTTAATATCAATGTTCCCTCTAAGGCTGACTGGTGCTTGTGCAAAGGCATACACGCGTGTGCAAAATTTTTCTCTGTAATTTTTTTTTTGTGCAAAATATTGGGGTGAAAATAAAACATGCAGAGAAAGACAAATTCACACTAGAAGAAAATATTCGAGAAACTAGTTTTTATTATTGATTAATTTCAAATATAATTTTTCAAAATTCACATATCAGCTCCTTCAGCTGTAGAAACAATTTGTCGTCCTTTGCTGCTCTTCCAAAAAGAATAAACTTCATTCAAATTAATTGTATGTCCTGATAAGTAAAGTTTGATCCTTATAAGGTTATCCAGATGGTCGACTTGTAAGCGATTTCTTGACTTGGTTTTAATCTGATTCATCAAACTAAACCCTCTCTCGCAATCAGTGCTGGACGCCTGGAAGTTAGCACAAATGTCCAGCAGCTGAGACAAGTCAGTGAACTGCTCCTGTTGCCTAGTGTAAGCAACCATGTCATCAAAATTCTTAAGGGCACCTGTTGCCTGCTTCTCACTAATAATCAATTTAAAGTCTACATACTGAGCAATCAAGTTCTTCTTAAAATCTGTTTCTTGCTTGTTTAGTAAGATGCTATATCTTGCTGCCAACTTTTCAAATTTGTCTGATCCAAATAAGAAATTATTCAAATTTTCAGAAGCAGTGAAAGCATCTTTATCAAAAACAGACCAATCACCGAGTTCATTGTCAGGAAATCTACTGTTAAAGTGATCACAAACTCTCTCTATAAAACGGACAATGGCAGTGGTGTCGACCGGAAGCGCATATGATGTCATTAAGTTATCAACTTCTGCTGAGAAATTAATGTTTTCACCAAGATACTGTGATCGAAGTTTCTTAATTCTGGCTTTGGTAAACTGGAACGCTTCTATAGTTGTCAGGTTACTTCTCTGAAGAAGTCGACATAACTCTGCCAGTTATGTTAGTACGTCATTTAAAATACAGTAATCCCTCGCTATATCGCGCTTTGACTTTCGCGGTTTCACTCTATCGTGGATTTTAAATGTAAGCACATCTAAACATATATCACAGATTTTTCGCTGGTTCGCCGCTTTCTGCGGACAATGGGTCTTTTAATTTAGGTTACATGCTTCCTCAGTTTGATTGCCCAGTTGATTTCATACAAGGGACGCTATTGGCGGATGGCTTAGAAGCTACCCAATCAGAGCATGTATTGCATATTAACTAAAACTCCTCAATGCTATAAGATATGCTTCCGCGCTGTGCTTGTTTGCTTCTCTCTATCTTTCGCTCTCTCTGCCTGACGGAGGGGGTGTGAGCAGAGGGGCTGTTTGCACAGAGGACACGGACGCTCCTCTACAAAATGCCGCTTTATCCCGGTGCTTCTGTATACTTAAAAGCATGTATTGATTTTTGATTGTTTGCTTTTCTTTGCAGCTCTCTCTGACATTCTCTGCTCCTGACGCGCTCCTTTATGACGGCGCTCCTTTGAAGATAAGATATGTTTGCTTTCTTTTAATTGTGAGAAAGAACTGTCATCTCTGTCTTGTCATGGAGCACAGTTTAAACGTTTGACTAAAGGGTGTTATTTCATGTCTAGAGGGCTCTAATAATGTTAACAGGGTGGGAGAGTTTATAAGGGCTTAAAATATATAAAAATAACCACACAAACATATGGTTTCTACTTCGCGGATTTTCACCTATCGCGGGGGGGTCTGGAACGCAACCCCCGCGATCGAGGAGGGATTACTGTAGTTATGGCAACATGATACTCTGGTTTGGTCAACTTTTCGAAGCAGTACTTGTGGATAGGGTCATTGCTTTCTTCAACTTGTTCCCAGCAATATTGAATCAACATATCATAGTTCTTGACCATGGCTCTCACGGCAAAATGTCTAGAAAGCCATCTTACTTCATGTAGTGGTCTGAATGCAACTGAATCATGTTCTGCAGCCTGGCAGAGTTCCTCAAAATGGGATTTCTTCACAGATGAACGATTAAAAATAGTATAGACTGTTCGTATTAGGGTTTCAATGTCTTTCATTAAAGAGACATGTTTCCATGCATCATCAAATCCTAAATCCTCTCTATGTGCTACGCAATGCTGCTCAAGTAAATATGGAATAGATTGTCTAAGTTTTGCAGCAACACCGTTATGTTTTCCTAACATTACGGAAGCCCCGTCTGACGTAAACATTATCATTTTCATCAAATCCAGATTGTTCTCTTTGTAAAATTGCGTAATGGCTTCTACTATAGCTTGACTTGTACATTCTGTAAGCTTCAGAATCCCAGCAAACATAGTACAGTAAGATGTCTCCTCTGCTTTACTAAATTTTACATAAAGAATTAACATTTTGCTCACAGAAATGTCTGTACTTTCATCAATAATGAGAGTGTGGAAAGATGAACTACGCCAATCACTGAACATTTCCTTTTGTATCACATAATTTATGCATTCCAGAAATTCGAAAGCGTAATTTTTACTTCTTCAAGTCTCCGGAATTTTAACATATTTTGCTATGTGATTATGGATCTCCTGAACAGACAATTTTATTGCAAGAAGGACATTATCAATAAGAATTTTTACTTCTTCAACGTCGGCCGATTTTCTTTCAGACAATTCAATTCTGTTCTCTCTGTCTTCTCGGGTTTCGCTCAACAAGGTCCTAATTGTTCCTCGACGCTGATTTTGTAATGTATTAACAGATTTTTCGTGAACTTTCTGAAGCAAATGACGTTTTAAATAGTCAAGTTTCCATTCATCCCATCGCTTCCCGTAAGCTAAATCGCACTAGGCATTCGCCGCCGCAGATGATACAGACAACTTCAGATGTCACTGGATTATATTTAAAATTTTTCTCAGAAATGTGCGCGCACGGTTGAATCTGGCATGTCGGCTTGTACATATTCTTGCAACCATTCTTCCTTAAATTTTACGCAGACTTTCTTTTTCGTCCCCTTGTCACTTTCGCTTTCTTCAAAACTGCGTTTCGTCATTTTACTAGCTTTAAATAACAATTTATTAACTAAATATCGGATCGGAACTTCCAGAAATAAACAGAACACGGGAAACGGAAGTCAACAGACTCAACACTGACATGTAAATGACGTAAAAAACGCGCAACCCATAGATATCTTATGTTATATAAATTATGTACCGATAGAGCAAAAAACATAGGTTTTGCGGTTTGAATATAGACTTTAAAACTTTATTAGCAGAATGTGAGTAACATTAACTAAATATATAAAAATATGTTTAATATATTAATGATTTTTGCGCGGCAGATAAAAACTTTTGCGCAACCTGAGTTTTGCTTTTGCGTGGCCGCGCAATCGCGCAGCTTAGAGGGAACAGTGGTTAATATATACCTTTCTAGCTCTGAGATCCTATGTTCTTGGCTTCGCCATTGTCTATACTGATTTTTCATGTTCCCCTTGAATCTGTGTGGCTTTCCTCTGGATACTTCACAGTATTACTATATCCCAAAGACATGCAACACTACCTTGGCCTGATATGAGTGAATGTCTCCTCTAGTGGACTAGCAATCTGTTCCGTTTTGGTTTTCACCAGGTAGCTAATGCTGTCATGACATTGATCTCTATGTAATTGATTGTAATGTAATTAATTAGCTAGTCAAATACTGTAAAAAGGCATGTATACAGCTATCTTGTATGAAAACATCACGGCTTAATGAACACAAGAATTAAAATTTCACCCAAGAGTTTTTAAATAAGCATCTTGGTATAATATTAATCATTATATTAGATAAACTTAATTAATCCCATGGGGAAATTCACATGACCCAAGGATCCAAATTAAAGCCTTTATTACAGTTAATGATATACTGTATTGACCTACAACATAAAAGCACAATCATCCTACACCAAGTTTCAGAATTATAAATAAAAACATTGCTAGTATGTACCACAGACACAGAACAGTTTTGTTTTTTAGAAAATTATACAATGTAAAAGGAAAAATATGGGATAAGCTTACATCGTGTATTAAGCCAGCAATTTATAGGGTACCTTGGAGTAGACAAATATGCTGATCACAATTTTATTGAAACGTTGGTCACCCATCACCAACAACATTAACTCTTGCTGGGTTAACCTCTTGACTTACCTTATGTTTCTGCCTGTCTGAAACTTGCATGTTGTTCTCGAGCCTGCATGGTTTTTCTCCCAGGTACTCCAGTTTTCCTCCTCTGTAAAGATGTACAGTTAGATTAATAGGCAATTGCAGATTGGTCAGTGTGTATGTGTTTGTGTATGTGTGAGTATGCCCAGCAATAGACTGGTTCCCCATCAAGGGCTGTTTCCTGCCTTGCACCTGATGACCTCCACATGATTCTGAGCAACTGTCTGACCTGCTAGCACAAAGAAAGCTAGGCGTGCGTGCTTATTTTGGATGTGAAGGGAGGCGGAACAGCAGTTGCCTTTTATTTGACTTTTTACAAAAGGAGTTTTCTTACTTCAGTTGGTACTATAGACTTTTATGGAGCTTTTAGTTCAGTTGCTTTTCTGACACTTCTGTAAAGACACTTGCAAGGAACTGTTCTCTCAGCTGAAACAGACACTTTCATGGAGCTCTGTCTGTTAGCTGTTAGACACTACTTGGAGAAAAGCTCGCTCTCTCTCTCTCTGGCTCTAGCCAAAAGTTTTTCTTTTCATGTTTGATTAAGAATATATCATTTGTAACTATGGAACTGGACCACCAAGAGTATCTTGCTGTAATTAAGATTTAACTGACCCAGGTTGTATAATTCATTGCATTTCTTATGTTTGCTGCTATTGATTTTGATACAAATAAATATAATTTTTAAGTGAAATCTTAAAATTAATGTCTCTGATTGTTAATAGTGAAGCATTAAGATTGATTATTCCTCGTCTAGCTGCAGTCCACAAAGGGTATGAGAGGATGCTCTTGTGAAGCTGTCTTTTGGTGTTAAACTGAGCTGAAGTAAAGGGTTGAAGGTAAAAAGATAAGGTTTCTTTATTTAGTCATGTTTACACAAGAAAACATGACATTTGCCTTCTCAGTTGCATCTGATGATAGGCAGAAAGAAATAAAACAAACAAATAGAGACAAGACAGGTTAAAGTAAGGCAGTTTTTGATAGTTTTTGACAGTTTCAGTCAGCAAACAGCCTACCATTAGAGGCCCCCAGGGTTGAATATGCAGGGTAGAGTTTGTACAGTGAGACAGGTAAGAGGTTACAGGTAACAGTAACCTAACTAGTCTTGACATTTCTTGACATGCTTCATTACGAAAAGTACCAAATGGGTGAGGTGGCACCTTTTATGTTTGGTGCATATCACAGGTCATCTGATAACATGATAAAACATGTTTGTGTGAAGTTTGCACTTTCTTCCTGTGTCTCGATGGTTATTCCAGCTATCCGTCCATATCCCCAGAGATATACATTTCAGATTTACTGATGATCGACAAGTGTGTCTGTGTGTGTGCGTAAGTGAGCTAGTCCCTTGTCTAAGATTCTTTCCTGCATTTGTCCGTGATGTTTCCTTGGATTGACTAGGACTCCAAAAGAGATTTAGTGAGTTTGAAAAAGTTATACCTGTACTAGACATTAAGCCCGTTACTATAACGAACGGTAGAACAGTAGTGCATAAACATTAGTAGGAACAGTCTATATTAAATGGCAAGGGACCTTGACCTCATTCTGTTTGTTGTCTTAATTTTTTTGTCAAAAATATTTTTGCAAGAAGCCTAAAGTAAAATAATAAAAATAAAATAGAAACGTATATGACAATACAGTAAGTATAATTAATATTGCCTGTAACAATCTGTAATACACAATATCTGAAGAAGATATTTAGGAAAAAAATTCTATTTTTTTACCTCATGAAATGTTTCTATAAAATTTCATTATAGACAACATTTATTGTAAATATTCTGTCTGAGTTTGGCAACAGTTTGCCTTGTTCAGGACCATCTACAACCTTGACAACAACATCCGGAAAACTTCTAACTCTTGATAATGCAACATATAACTGACTGTGGCTGAATACTGGTTCTGGCAAGTAAATGCCAACTTTTTCTAAGGTTTGCTCTTCTGAGCCTTTCTCCTTTAGCTTTTTTCTGACGCTCATTTTGTTTTTCTCCCATCGATCTATTTGCTCATATTTTTCCTGTTCTTTCAGCCTTTCTTTTGTTGATGTTTACTTGTTGAGCTGACCGTTCTTCCAGGAGATGTTGCTTATATAGGATTTGATTGTCTGTGTCTTTTGTCCTACTTGACATGTCCTTTTTTTTTGGGTGGCATGTTGTTAGTAGATACGTCCGTAATATTTTCTCTTACAGTAATACTGGCTTGTATGTGGCTGTAATATGCGTCACTGTATTGTGTGCCTTTAATTTTCTCTCGTAGTAATACCGGTTTGTATTTCCGTAAAATGCTTGTAATTTTCTCTGACAGTAATACTGGCTTTGATGTTCGTAATATGACTTTAATTTTCTGTCACAACAGTGGGCAATCAGCAGAGTGTCCCCAGCAACTGATGTAATCGTGCCTGTGGCTTCTCCCCAGCAAGTACTGTGCAGTTCCCCAGCAAGTATTTTAATCTGTGGTGGCGTGTAGCTGATTATTGTATGCGTTGCGTCTCCCCAGAAACGGATTTTATGTGCCTGGTCGCGACTACCCAATCAGCACTCTCCCCAGCAATGATGTCCTTTATTTGCTTATCATGCACGGCCGCAGCTAGGTCATTCACTGTGTGCCCAGCTTCCAGTGGGTGTTCTTTATTTGCTTATCATGCGCGGCTGCGGCTAGGCCATTCACTGTGTGCCCAGATTCCAGTGTGTGCGCGGGGCACGGTGCGATGCGCGGCGCAGACCCACGCATGTGCACTTCACCAGAAGACACACATACACGGATACCTGGACGCACACAGGGGTTTTATTAAAGAAGATCATGCTATCTTTGCTCTTAAACAGCCATATACTAAAAATGTTGTTCCCTATTTACTTTTATGATTTTTTTTCATAACTTTTATTATTTTCCTGCCATATGTCAGAATAGAAAAACATTACTGTCTGTAAAACATGGATTATGCTTTGTACTGTTTTGGTAATTTCATTCTATTGTACAGTCCATCCCTTCATTCATTTCATGACATTAGAAATTCCATTACTAGGGCCTGGAGAGCCAGAGGATATATCAACATTATCAGGTGCAAGTTGGAAGCAAACCCAATCCATTTGGGTAGATAATTTAACACATGTTTATTAGATGGGGGAGGAAATCTGGAGTACATGTAAAACATCCTGAAGACAGCCCAGTCTGCTTGAATTGTGAGGGAACAATGCAGACCACTATGTCACTGTGCTGCCCAGGTAATAACATAAAAGGGTTAATTATAAATGGAGACAATTTAGATGAAATACATTCACCAAATGTAATCTGCCAACACTTTAAGCTTTTTTAACGCTTCTGATTTTATTTGGTTTAGAACATCTTTTTACATAGACGAAGGACTCGATTAGCCTTGAGCTGCCTGTTTTGTCAAAGAAAACACAATGAAGCTAATCCACTTAATGCTGTGTCAGTACCATTATTCAATCAGAGCAAATTGATCAGAACTAAATTCAAGAAAAAAGTATTTTGGGGCAGATTAATTTTGCATGCTTCCCTTTGGCTCTTTTGTATAATGTAACAATGATGGTGCATGGCATTTTGTCCACTAAGAAGTGCCCGCGTTTGTCTCAGTTAACACTTAGCAGTATCATGTACTTTCCTTGTGCTGCATAAATCCTGCCTCAGTGTTCACAAATAATGACAACTGTGCAACTGGCAACTCTCAAATGAAATAGCTTGCACTCATGCCTTTCTGTTTCTGTAAAAAATCACACACACTACAGTACATCTAAATCATACTTATGGAAACTGAGGATCTTTTTTCTTTTTTTTTTTCAAATAAGTCTCAGCTATGCTCAAAGTAAAAGCAAACCTGCACTCATTGTCATTCAATTACACAGCTCCTCTACTGCAAAGCTTTCTCTGAGCAGTGAATATGTGACCAAGCAAAGAAACCGTTTCCCTGCTGAGTCATTACAGCTCATGCTTACATGAAGAACTGCAAACAGAACCACTAGATTATAACATCAAGGGCTTATATAAAATAAATGGACAGTTATAAGAAATTATATATTTTCTGCCGCCTCCTGTGTCCAAAAGCTGTTAGGTTTATGACACATCAGCATGAGGCTTATTCCCTGCTCTGCAGAAATATTATAAGCCCATAAAGGTACAGAAAAAAAAGACCTTGTTATGTAGGTTAACATTTCAAACACTCAGGGAACCAGTAATGTAAGGCTGTTTATTTCATGCTGTTTTCAAAGGCCGAGTATGACTTTTCCTGTGCATGTCAGCACAATGAGTGTAGCCACTCATGCAGGGAATGCCATTGGATCAGCAATACAGACCAAACGCTGCAGGGCAGATTAAGACAATAAATCACCTATAAAAAACATGCCTTAAATACAGACTGACATGAAGCGTAAATTGTATGCCTCTTTACTGTCAATAAAGGAAATTGTGTTTGTTTTGGTTCTCTGCATGCTGCCCTTGAATTTTGACAGGCATATTAAAGCCTATCTAGCAAAGGATTCAAGACTGACGGTGACCTTATTGCATAGCAAAACACTCAGTGTCAAATCACGTTCAATACAATTAATTCACACTTCCACATTTTTATGCAGTTCCAATAACAGTGGTACTCTTGATCTGAAACTGTCACTTGTAAAGGTTTGATAATTGGAAGACAAGTGTTTTTGTTTTTTTTTTGTCCAGTGTCACATCACACTTAGTGTACCAAGTTCTGAACTAAATCATGCGTAGTATTGATAACCACCTACAGGCAACGAACACAATCAAAGAACTGTAGCATTTTCTGATACACACAACAAACACTCATGCAGTTATCAGTATATGACAGGCTGTTGAGTATTCTTAAGATCTACAGATCAAAACCTCTAACGCTAGTGGTGCAAGTGGTCCTCTGCCGTTTGCCAGAATGGAGGGGAGAGGTCAGTGATTCTGCAGAACAACTGAGGTCTTTAATAATATTGTATGGGTTTCTATCTTTGTTGCCTACCTGCTTCAAATGGATAACAATTATCTTGGTGCCTTAGAAAACAAAAACAACTGTCTAAATGATTTTGGACCCCTGTCACTCATTCCAATTGTGATAAAGAGCTTTGAGAGACTGGTGCTAGACACATTAAAATGAATATTCCAGACAACCATGGTCACCTCCAGTTTGCATATCATCATGAATTATCTGCATAGAATGTCAAATACATTGTACTTCATATTATTCTGGTACATCCACATAAAAACACTGCAATGTGTCCTGTTTACAGACTACAGCTCACAATTTAACAATGTTGTACCAGCAAAGCTGACCACCAAACTCCTCAATTTAGGACTCTGTGTCATCTTGTGCAACTGGATTTTGGACTTTTTAACCAAGAGACTTTAGTACATGAAGACAAGTATCACATCCTGTGAGTTGATCATCAAGACGGGCACTCCACAAGGTAGTGTACTGAGTCTCCTTCAGTAACCCTTGTTCAATTCCATATGGCCAGACACAGCTCCAATTCCATCATATATTAGTTTTCTTGACTTTCAGAAAGCATTTTATAAGGTGCCATATGAGAGGTTGGGCATCAAACTAAAAGAAGTGGGAATTCAGGGTGATGTTTTTAGATGGGTGCAGAATTGGCTCAGACACAGGAAGCAGAGGGTGATGGTGTGAGGAACCTCATCAGAACTGGCCGATGTTAAGAGTGGTGCTCCAAAGGTGTCAGTGCTATGGCTGCTGCTATTTTTAATATAATATAAATGTAATATAATTTAACATAATAGAAATTATATGGATAGGAATATAAGTATATAAGTAACAAGCTGATTAAGTTTACAGATTATACGACGGTAGGTGGTTTGGTAGATACAGTAATCTAAAATCCATTGAATCATTACAGAGGGACTTGGACAGCATACAGGTGTTGGTGGACTTATGGAAGATTAAATTTAATGTAATTATTTAGGAAGTTAAAATGTTAGAATTGAATATACAATGGGAGGTCTGAAAATCAAAAGTACTTACGAGCAGGATTTAAGTGTTGTAGTGGACTTGACACTATCAATTTCAAGACAGTGTTCAGAAGCCATTAAGAAGGCTAACAGAATGTTAAGTTAAATAACACAATTTGTATAGTACAAGTCCAAGATTATGGTCAAGCTTTATAACACACTGGTGAGGCCTCATCTGGAGGCCTCATTTGGTCTCCGGGCTATAAAAAACAGAACACAGCAGTGTTAGAAAAAGTCCAGAGACGATTTATTAGGCTCACTCCGGGGCTACAGGGGATGAATTATGAAGAAATATTAAAAGAGCTGATCCTGTTCCATTTAAGCAAAAGTAGATTAAAAGGAAACATAATTGAAGTTTTTTTTTTTAATTATGAAGGGAATTAGACTGTAATTTTAAAATGAATTCATCAAGAACACAGGAACAAAGTTGGATAAGGAAGTTTTTCTTTACACACAGAACTATTAACACATGGAAAAAGCTACCAAGTAGTGTGGTAGACAGTAGGACTTTTGACTTTCAAAACTAGACATGATGATATTTTGGGAGAATTAAGTGGCTAAGGCTGTTGAGCTTTGTTGGGCTGAATGGCCTGTTCTCATCTAGATTATTTTAATGTTCTGATTAACTTTGCTGATGACCCCCATCATCACAGGCCAACAATGAGGAAATGGCTTACAGAGAAAAGGCCAACTTGCTGACTTAGTGGCCCAATGACAGTATCCTCACCTTTTAATGTCTTCAAAACCAAGTAGCTGTCATAGACTTCAGAAGGCAGCTTACACTGACATCTATATAAACGGGAATGCTGTTGAGAGAATGAACATCTTTAAATGACTTGGAATAACCATAAGTGACAAACTTTTGTCATAAGGCTCACCAGCACCTCCACATCATCAAACATCTGAGGGCAGCTCAAATTTCTCTATCAGTTCTCACAAACGTCTATGAGTGCACAGTGGAGTCCATTCACGCTGGATGTCTCACATCCTGGTATGGCACCTGCTTAGCTCAAAAATGTAAAGACCTGTAGAGTGTGGATAAGGTGAAACAGTACATTACCAGTACGAAGCTGCATTCTCTTCAGGACATATACAGTGCAACACTCACTGCCTTAGAAAGGCAGACAGAGTAATTAAAGACCTCAACCAACCTGCTCAGGTGCTTTCTCACTCCTCCCTTTTGATAAATGGTACAGAACCACTGGCACTAACACCAGTAGATTCAGGAACAGCTTCCATCCACAGGATTTAAGGCTGCTAAACAGTCAATCATAAGATTTTGAATGTTGCATGTTTATATACAGTATTAAATGCTATATATACTTTTTATTTGATATGTTGGTATTTTGTAAACTGTTCAGAGGTGACATGCAAGTAAGAATATAATTTCAGTACTGTATGTACACCAGGCAATAAACCTGAATTGACTTGACAAAAGCAGCATGTTCCTGGTGAGTTGATTTATAACCCACTAGCTGAAATACCCAGTGTTACCCAGGAGAAAAATAAACTGTTTTTTTTTTAATTCTTTGAGAAAAAAATAATAAAAAAAAACTCTAAAAGTCAAAATAAATTAACAAACAATGAAGGCTCACTAATGTGCTTGTATTGTTTACTGAAGTGCCTTAGTATATACAATGTTATTAGTTTTTCCATCTTTAGCCAATATACTGTATAAAGGTTCTTAGGACTTTGTACCATTGAACATGCCACATAAAGTTTTCCATGTGAGAAACATTCTGTGCCCAAATTGATTCCAGCAATTTTAAATGATTGTCCAAACGTACCGAGCGTCAAGTGGATGATAACAGACATACAAGACCGAATCTCCAATTAATCTATTCCAATTGAAATTCTTTTACAATCAATTAAATGTTAAATATTTTAGCTATAAAAATAAATATTATAAGCTAAATATTATAGCAATATTTGGTTTATACTTTACCTTTGATTTTAATAAGTTAATTGAATTAGTTTTTTGATTTAAAAAAATTCCTATTTCTTTTTTATGAAAAAATTGCAACACCAACACGTTAGCTATGATGTTGCAAAAAAATGACATTTAGTTCATAAATGAATAAACAAAAATTGGAAAGAGAGCCATTGAATCCACAAAATAAATATAGGATGTTTATGGTAGATAAAAATAAAATTGTTTACTTAAATATAATGTAATAGATAGCCTATTTTAATTAAAATATAACTACGGAATACATTCAAAGTACTGTAAAAATGATGGGAAAAGCGAAGCTTTTTTAAGATTTTTTGACAGATTAATTTTTGTTTTCTGGTGTAGTAATAAGTTTTTACATGCAGAATTTTTGATGATGTAATAAAGCGTCAATTAAATTAATATTATTATTAGGTTGATTTGATTCTATTGCCACTACAACATTTTTACAATAAGAATAATGCAAGATGATAAATAAAGTTAACAAAAACAAACATAAAACGATAAACAAATAACACTATGGATTTTTCATCATAAAACTGTTGGTTGCTTTTACGGAGCACACCAGAAATGTTCCACCGTCAACTGGATGATAACATACATACAAGACCGTCTATATATATTATATAATGTATATATATATATACTAGCAAAATACCTGCGCTTCGCAGCTGAGAAGTAGTGTGTTAAAGAAGCAATGAAAAAGTAAAGGAAACATTTTGAAAATAACGTAACATGATTCTCAATGTCATTGTTTTGTCACTGTTGTGAGTGATGAGTGTTGCTGTCATATATATATATATATATATATACTGTATAGATATACTGTATATATAAATATATATATATATTTGCACACACACACATAAACATATATATATACATATCTATACATATACACATATATATACACACACACATATATACATACATATATATATCTACATATATACACATACATATACATATACATACATATCTACATATATACACACACAGCTATTTCATATCAGTGCAATACGCTGCTTGTTAAAACGGATAACTCGCCTTACGTGCAAGTCTGCGTGGATATTATGAACTATCGTATTTGTTCAAGTTCTATTTAAATTTTAAATAGAAGGAATTTTTATTTAGTCAACAGAAATATCTTTGGTAGGAATGGTAAAAACAGACAGGAATATTATTCCTGAATAAATCAACTCAAACCTTAAACAACTTATAATATTTTGCTCTCCATAAAAATATATCCTGTCTAAATTATACAAGTTAGAAATAAAGTAAACGTTAAAAGAACAAACATTCAAATTTCTTTACTCTTATGTAATTTTATATAAAAATAAACTTAGATTTTAAATATCCCAAAAGATTTTGCTCTCCATAAAATATATCCTGTCAAAATTATACAAATTCAAATATGAACATGCTGCATAACAAAACCTGGAAATATAAATAAAATGTGTTCCTTTCAGCAATAACAAATCAAATCATTCAGTTGTCTTTGCTCATATGTCATTTTAGAGCTGGACGCCTGGCATCTTTTTTTGGCAACAGGTTCGTTTCTGTTTGGTGTGAGGTTCTGTGTTGTGGAGATTCTCAGGATGGATTGCAGGTGCTCATCAGTGAGGCGACTCCTGTGTGCTGTTTTGTTAGTCTTTATCACTGAGAAGAGCTTCTCACACAGATATGTGCTACCAAACATGCACAAGGTTCGAGCCGCATGTAGACGCGTGCAAACTCAGTGCGCTCAGTTTATCAGCAAAGTGCGTATTTGGGAACACCGTAGTGACGACTTGGTTTAACATTACTTGGCAACAGGGAAAGTGGGGCAAATTGCACTGTCTCCCATAAAAGCAGCTTCACTTGAAATCACTTTGTGATTGTGCACGGGTAAAAACGTCCGCTGAAGTGTCAGATTCTTATTTAATTCTTCTGCTTTCTGTATCTTCTGCATTGCATTCAGGTCTTTCAGGTTACCCTGATGTTTTGTCTCATAGTGCCGTCTTAGATTAAATTCTGTAATTACAGCCACATTAGCTCCACAAATGAGACACACGGGTTCAGTAAACATATACTCAGCCTCCCATCGGTTTTTAAAGGCTCTATTTTCAGAATCAACTTTTCTCTTCAGCATCGTGTGAGCTAGCTTCGCAATAACTTGCAGCATCATAAGCTAGACTTGATTAACGGTAAGTGTTGGCAAGGCAGCTGAAGCGCTGCATTATGGGATCTGTAGTTTATTGTGTTACCAGCGCTTCATATACCCGGGCCATTAATAACAATAATACAGTATATAAAATGATCTCGCGGGCCGGATATAATTACGCGGGCGGATGTGGCCCGGCCCTTGAGTTTGACACATATGGACTAAATAGAACTTGAAAAGATATATTTTTCAAATGTGATCGCGCAATTCAGATAGAGTTGACGCGCACTACAGCCTGCATGCCTCAATAAGTCATCCTCCCTCGCTCTTACTTTTTTACCGTTCATCTAATGAATACACTGAGTATGGCTTTACCAAAACAATCATTGATGGCGAATAAAGTATCCATTATTCGAGTATGTAGATCGGGATATATATATACATATATATATATATACCCGCGTATCGCAGCGGAGAAGTAGTGTGTTAAAAAAGCTAGAAAAAGAAAAGGGAACATTTTAAAAATAACGTAACATGACTGTCAATATACAGTATTTGTTTTGTGAGTGTTACTGAGTGTTGCTGTCATCAAGGATTTGATTATCATTATTTCTTTCAATCAGGTTCGTATTTGTAGGATGTGTTGTGTTCAAGTTACATTCCGTGTTTGTCAATCGCTGTAAAGATGACAGGTTTCATTCATCGATTCGTTTCTTACTGCATCAATAAACAGCTCGTCTTCTTCTTTATCTGAGACCTGACACACTGCATGCACGGGTTTTTTACACTGTCTTCCTTTAGCGGGACATTGACTTTTCCACCGTGTGCTTTGTTTCCGCAGTAGCTGGATTTATGAATATGCTTGTATGTATCAGACGCTTCATATTTTTTGCTGCCTTTTCAATTGTGTAATTCGGTTTTGTTCAGCTCTTTGGAACTGTTGCTTTTTCTGTGCACTGCGCCAGTTCACGTGAGCCACTCGGTGTACATGCATCGAAGGTTCCCAGCTGTGCTGGTGCCATCTCGTGCTATGTCCATGGCTGTATTTAATGTTACCTTAGTCCTGGCACTTAAAACTTTCTCTCGCAGTTTCGCTGAGTTTGTGCCAAACACCACCCTGACCATCTCATCTTCCTCTGCATAAGCACAGTCCTTCACCCGTGAATATTTAGTGGGAGTTTGCTATTGGATTGCCGCTGACGGACGGCCTTATATGGGCAGGCACTAAATTACAAACGCCAGCGGAAGCCTGTCTATGAACTTAATTTAAAGTGTAGGTTTACATCGTGCTTTGTTTCGGAAGTAGCAGAACTCATGAATATGGTTGTATATGTCACTTGCTCGCTTCTTATTGTTTCGCTGCCTTCTCAATTATATAATGCATGTTTTCTTCAGCGCTTTTGAGGTCTTCCTGGTTTTCTATGTACTGCGTGATTACGTGGGAGGCGTGATGATGTCACACGAAACTCCGCCCACGGGTTCAAGCTCATCTCCATTACAGTAAATGGAAAAACAGCTTCCAGTTATGACCATTACGCGTAGAATTTCGAATAAAACCTGCCCAACTTTTGTAAGGAAGCTGTAAGGAATGAACCTGCCAAATTTCAGCCTTCCACCCACACGGGAAGTTGGAGAATTAGTGATGAGTCAGTGAGTGAGTGAGTGAGTGAGTGAGTGAATGAGTGAGTGAGTGAGTGAGTGAGTGAGTGAGGGCTTTGCCTTTTATTAGTATAGATATATAATATAATATAATATATTTAATATATATATATATATATGGCGGGTTGAGTCACAAAGAGAGAATGAGTCCCAAAAATAGATGGGATGCCAACCCGGCCAACTCCATTTAATTTCAGAAACAACAGGCGTATGGTGATGCTCAAACATAAAGAATTCTGGCAGTCACCTCCAGTTCACCCTCTGGTGGTCATTCTGAGTGTCAACTGGATGATAACATGCATACAAGACCGCAAGATCACCCCCACCCTCGATTTCACTCAACAGTATTTTTAGTTGACCAATGAGAAACGTGTACTAAATTTAATGAAAATCGCTCCAGTCGTTCAGAAGTGATGCTGGACCATACATACATACACACACACACATACATTGACTTTTATATATAGATGTCATGAACAGAAGGAAGCTGTATGCTAGTAATTTCCTAACCACCTTTTGAGCTGCTGCCAATTCAGGATATTATATAGGCAGTGCCTATATATGCCCTATAGAACCAGGTGAGTGTAGATGAAAACATCTGAATGTTCTCCAGATATTTAAGTAAGCTTTCTTGACAATAGCCAAGATGTGCTGTGCTGAACTGCAGTCATCAGTAACAGTGATTCTAAAAAATTAAAGCTACTGACCCTATTAACAGAATCCCCTTCAAAGCAGATGGAATTGTGGTCTGCCTCTTGCTTTCTTAAGTCTATAACCAACTTCTTTTTGACATTAAGAAAGAGAGTTAGTCCTGGCACTGCTGGTCAGAAGGCTGATGTCTTTTCTGTAAGCCTTGCAAATCTTGCTTATGATGGTAGCATCATCTGCAAACTTACAGTATTAGAGCTTTGTCTGGCCACATAGCCATAGAAGAACACATAATAGAGCAAAAGGTATGGAGTGCCTATATTGATGATCTGTGCAGAAGAAGAGAGGTGGATAGCAAATTCTAGTCAGCCAGTCTGGTCAATCCAAAGTCCTTGCAGAGTGTGGAACTCAGCTTGGTAGTCTGCTTCAATTGTAAAATTTTATTTTTAATGCCATGCTGCAGTCTATAAGACAGTACTCTGTCTTAGCAGTTTTTGTTATCAAAGTGCACCAGGGTGGCATGAAGTGTAAAGAATATATCATCTTTTGTGAACCAGTTGTCACAGTATAAAAACTGGAGGTGTTTTAAATTAGCTACAGTATTACATTTTTTGGGTTCCAGCCCCAAACTCTTGAAGCATTTCACCACAATAGAAGTGAGTGCTATTGGTTAATAATCATTAGAAAAGTCCACTGTTGATTTCTTTGGCACAGGCATAACTGTTGAATTTTTTAAACAAATGTGGCCCTTAGATTTACTCAGAGAGGATTCAAAAATATCAGTGAAAAGGACAGTTTGTAGGCCAGTGCAGTTTTTTTTTAATAAGCCCCATAGTTCAATCCTGATTGGACACCCTCAACAGAGAAACATTGTTAGATAGATAGATAGATAGATAGATAGATAGATAGATAGATAGATAGATAGATAGATAGATAGATACTTTATTAATCCCAAGGGGAAATTCACATAATCCAGCAGCAGTATACTGATACAAAGAAACAATATTAAATTAAATAATAATAAAAATGAAAAGAATTAAAATAAAATTAATGTTCGCATTTACTCCCGGGTGGAATTGAAGAGTCGCATAGTGTGGGGAGGAACGATCTCCTCAGTCTGTCAGTGGAGCAGGACAGTGACAAAAGTCTGTCACTGAAGCTACTCCTCTGTCTGGAGATGACACTGTTAAGTGGATGCAGTGGATTATTCATGATTGACAGGAGTTTGCTTAGTGCCCGTCGCTCTGCCACAGATGTTAAACTGTCCAACTTTAATCCTACAATGGAGCCTGCCTTCTTAACAAGTTTGTCCAGGCGTGAGGCGTCTTTCATCTTTATGCTGCCACCCCAGCACACCACCGCGTAGAAGAGGGCACTCGCCACAACCGTCTGGTAGAACATCTGCAGCATCTTACTGCAGATGTTGAAGGATGCCAACCTTCTCAGAAAGTATAGTCTGCTTTGACCTTTCTTACATAGAGCATCAGTATTGGCAGTCCAGTCCAATTTGTCATCCAGCTGCACTCCCAGATATTTAAAGGTCTGCACCCTCTGCACACAGTCACCTCTGATGATCACAGGGTCCATGAGGGGCCTAGGCCTCCTAAAATCCACCACCAGCTCCTTGGTCTTGCTGGTGTTAAGGTGTAAGTGGTTTGAGTCGCTCCATTTAACAAAGTCTTTGATTAACTTTCTGTACTCCTCCTCCTGGGCGGCACGGTGGCGCAGTGGTAGCGCTGCTGCCTCGCAGTTAGGAGACCCGGGTTCGCTTCCCGGGTCCTCCCTGCGTGGAGTTTGCATGTTCTCCCCATGTCTGCGTGGGTTTCCTCCCACAATCCAAAGACATGCAGGTTAGGTGGATTGGCGATTCTAAATTGGCCCTTGTGTGTGCTTGGTGTGTGTGTGTGTTTGTGTGTGTCCTGCGGTGGGTTGGCACCTTGCCCAGGATTGGTTCCTGCCTTGTGCCCTGCCTTGTGCCCTGTGTTGGCTGGGATTGGCTCCAGCAGACCCCAGCAGACCCCCGTGACCCTGTATTCGGATTCAGCGGGTTAGAAAATGGATGGATGGACTCCTCCTCCTGCCCACTCCTGATGCAGCCCACAATAGCAGTGTCATCAGCGAACTTTTGCACGTGGCAGGACTCTGAGTCATATTGGAAGTCTGATGTATATAGATTGAACAGGACCAGAGAAAGTACAGTCCCCTGCGGCGCCCCTGTATTGCTGCACACAATGTCAGACCTGCAGTTCCCAAGACGCACATATTGAGGTCTGTCTGTAAGATAGTCCACAATCCATGCCACAAGGTGTGAATCTACTCCCATCTCAGTCAGCTTATCCCTAAGGAGCAGAGGTTGGATGGTGTTGAAGGTGCTAGAGAAGTCCAAAAACATAATTCTTACAGCACCACTGCCTCTGTCCAGGTGGGAGAGGGATCGATGAAGCATATAGATGATGGCATCCTCCGCTCCCACCTTCTCCTGGTATGCGAACTGCAGAGGGTCGAGGGCGTGACGGACCTGTGGCCTCAGGTGGTGAAGCAGCAGCGCTCCATGGTCTTCATCAGATGTGACGTCAGAGCAACAGGCCGGAAGTCATTCAGCTCACTAGGACGTGATACCTTTGGGACAGGAGTGATACAAGATGTTTTCCAAAGCCTTGGGACTCTCCCCTGTTCCAGGCTCAGGTTGAAGATGCGCTGTAGAGGACTCCCCAGTTCCAACGCACAGGCCAATCGTGGCGATACACCATCTGGACCCCCTGCTTTGCTGGCACAAAGTCTTTTCAGCTCTCTGCTCACCTGGGCTGCTGTAATTGTGGGTGGGGATGTCTCACCTATGCTGGTATCAGCAGAAGGATGGTTGGAGGATGCAGTACTCCGAGGTGAGAGTGGGTTACTGTGATCAAACCTATTAAAGAAGTTGTTCATTTGGTTTGCTCTCTCCACGTCTGTCTCGATGGCGGCACCCGCTTGAGCTGCAGCCAGTGATAATCTTCATCCCATCCCACACTTCCTTCATACTGTTGTTCTGCAACTTCTGCTCCAGCTTTCTCCTGTACTGCTCTTTCGCCCTGAGCTGGACTCAGAGTTCCTTCTGCACGCACTTCAGCTCATGCTTATCACCACCTTTAAAAGCCCTTTTCTTCTGGTTCAAAAGGCCCTTGATGTCACTTGTAATCCATGGCTTGTTGTTAGCATAGCAGCATACTGTTCTTACTGGAACTACAATGTCCATACAGAAGTTGATGTAATCAGTTGTGCATTCAACAGCCTCTTCAATGTTCTCACTATGTGACCCCAGCAATATATCCCAGTCTGTAGTTCCAAAGCAGTCTCTCAGAGCCTGCTCTGCCTCAGGGGACCACTTCCTGAATGAGCGTGTGGTTGTAGGTAGTGCCCTCACTCTTGGTTTGTATTGAGGCTGAAGCAGAACCAGGTTATGATCTGCTTTCCCAAGCGCAGGCAGTGGGGTGGCGCTGTATGCGTCTTTAACGTTTGCATATAGTAGGTCAATAGTCCTGTTTCCCCGAGTGTTACAATCCACATACTGGGAGAAGGCAGGTAATGTTTTGTCCAGCGTTACATGGTTAAAGTCTCCAGCGATTAGCACAAGTGCCTCAGGGTGCTGCGTTTGTAACTTAGCAACTGCGGAATGGATGATGTCACTCGCCATCTCCGCGTTCGCTTGAGGGGGGATGTAAACAATAACAGCAATCACGTGTCCAAACTCTCTGGGCAAGTAATAGGGACGCAGACTTACGGCCAACAGTTCGATGTCCCTGCAGCAAGTGGAGATTTTAACGTTTACATGTCCTGAGTTGCACCACTTTGTATTGACATAGAGAGCGAGTCCTCCTCCTTTCTTCTTTCCACAGGTACTTGCGTCTCTGTCCGCTCTAACTGTGGTAAACCCGGGTAGTATAGTGATCAAAGTAAGAATGGAGAGGGTTAAGTTCATCCAGAAGAGAAAATGCAGATGCACGTTGATTGGGCTTTAGTTTGTGATCCAGAAATATATGCTGTGACCAACAAATAGACCGAAGGCAGCAAAAGAGGAATGTTGGGGTACCAGCCTGGGCTACAATGTTTAATCGGTAAACAAAAAGACAACAAATCAGTGCACTGGGCACAAAGAAGGGTGGCTTGCTCAGCCTTAAAAACACCTTTAACAAAAGATGCTTCAGCGGGAGTTCTGTTCTTGTGGATGGGTGGCACTGTACTACTTGCACTTTGTTTTTGGACTTATTTTAATAAAAACACTGACACTTAAGCAACAATCCCTTGCTGAATATGTGTGTTCTCCTTTGATCGCCTCAGTTTGACACTAGTTTTGGCTTTCTACAGTTTTATGAATTGAATAGATATGTTTTTTTGGACTTTGTATTTTTCTTTAAAATATTTCCATTGGTAATTGTTATTCCTTTCTTACAGCTTTGATATTCTATTTTAGATTGTTGAATTGTGAAGTAGATTTAATTTTTTTTTCAATTTTGAAGGATTTTTTGGTGTTTATTTTTGAGTTCTTGCATCTACATGTAATAAATTAACTTGGATAATTCCAGATTGTGTGGCAGTGTTTCTCCACATCACAAGAGCTTGTATTGAACAAGTATTTATTAGTTCACCTCTTCTTAACTAATGCGTTATAGAAACTTTATTGTCTTGTATGCTTCTACTGTACATCACCCACCATAAATGCACTATTGAAAGCCTTCAGTAAACAATGGACGTCGCTGTTGATCCACAGTTTCTTATATTAATTCTGCAGTTTTTCCTACACCTGCTGAAGGTTTAAGGTTCATTTATTATTACTTGTTCTTTTTATTTCAGAAGCAGGAATACTGGAAGGTGACTGTCTGATTGTACAAAGTGCAGGTGCAATGTCAAATGGAACGCATCTTTAATTTTGGTGTAACAATGATCCAGACTGTTAGCACCCTGGTGGGGTAGATGACATGCTAATGATACATAGGTTAAGGCTAAAGTGTGTCTGAATGGAGACTGCAGTGACAGGCAGTGGTTCAAATAGTGGAAAAAGAACTAAAATGTAAGATTGCTTTAAATTCACAAGTAAACAGAGAGGGCAGGTGCACCTTAAAATAGATAAAAAGACATGGAGTCATTTAGTAGTAACTGTCATAAAAAGATGACTTGGAAATATAATATCCTGGATCAGTGAAATACACATGTCTAATATAATTAGGATTCTATTCTGTGTGGTGAGTAGGGCCAGGACCAACTAGAGTTAAGTTTATACAGTATATCTGCAATTTCATATATCACACTGTTCTTCTATTATCACCTACCGTGTGTATGTTATTACAGTCACCATAGGAACATTTAAGAAAAATGTCTCCTCATAGATCAGTAATTTTACAAAATGTGAAACATATTTTTCAGTAAATTAGCTTCTTATGTTTTAATAAATCACAAATGGGCAGCATGTTAGTGCAGTGGTTAGGGAACTTGCCTCAAAATCATACTGGCCCATGTTCAATTTCCCAGCTGGTCAAGATCAGGGCACATTTTCTTCAACTACATTGGTTTTTCTCTTCCATTCAAAGCACATTAGTTTTAGTTTGACTGCTTACACTAGATTTGCCCTCTGTCTTTGACTTTTACCCCATGGTTTGCATTTGCCTTTTACCTAGCTCTGCTATAACAGGTGTTTGCTGCCATGAACTGGATAAGCTGGATACAAATAAAATGAATGGATAAGTGAGCGTGAATGTATGTCAGTCAGTAAACTATAATTAATTAGTATTTGATCCAGTTCCGACACCTACTTGGTATTAATAACATTAATAAAGTGGTACAGAAAAAGATAAATAAAAAATATGTGGGGCTGACACACACCATCAGGAGGGAGCAAATACTATATAATAATGTGTTGACCAGCCACACCTTCAGCATTCTCAGCTCAACCATGCAGCCACATTATACAAGTCAATATGGGGGTGAGATCAGATAAGAACAAAAAATAAATATTTATTCAAGTCTGTGGTCCAACAAAAAATAATATCCATAAAATGGGCAGAAAATCTAAAACACAAAAGTCAGATGTAGTACAGTTGGAGGCAAGAAAGACAAAGAGAAAAGGCAGAATCAAAAGGCATGCAAAAAAATTAAAAAACAAACCAGATAGGATAGTCACAAAGGACTTTTAAATGGTGCATGCACAATTCTAGAGAGTTGAGCTGCCTCCTTTATATACTTCGGCCTGCTCCTCATTATGTTATGCAAAGTGATTATTGTTGCCCAACAAAAGAAAAAATAAGAGGAACCAGGGGCTAACTTCAGGCCAAAGGAGCTGATAAGGGTGAACCCCAGGTCCAATCTTGACACTGAGAATCAAGATTATTCCTGAAGCAGCAGGACTGCATTGCATATTTACCAACATCTTTTTATTATCTCAATATTTTTTCTTTTTCTCATTCTCCATTTTATCATGTTCACTATGCCTTCTTCTTTTGGAAATGCTGGTAGCATAGGGAGCTCTGCTGGGTAAGGGAATAAGGACTTTGGGTCCCTCCTGTTCTATTTCTATCTCCCCTTACAAAAAGACCCAGAATTCAGGTGTCAAGAACCACCTCTGTTAGGTCACCAAATGACAGTGAAAGACAAGAGGACCCACAAGAGTCTCCACCTTTGGTTACAACTTTTAGAACTATAAAAGAGAACAGGAAAAGAAGAGTCTCAGCTTGCAGTCATCCTTTGGAAGGACAAGAGTTGTACAGTAATCCCTCGCTATATCGCACTTCGACTTTCGCGGCTTCACTCCATTGCGGATTTTAATTGTAAGCATATCTAAATATATATCATGGATTTTTCGCTGGTTCGCGGATTTCTGCGGACAATGGGTCTTTTAATTTATGGTACATGCTTCCTCAGTTTGTTTGCCCAGTTGATTTCATACAAGGGACGCTATTGGCAGAAGGCTTAGAAGCTACCCAATCAGAGCATGTATTACATATTAACTAAAACTCCTCAATGATATAAGATATGCATCCTGCGGGGAGCTTGATTGTTTGCTTTTCTCTCTCTCTGACATTCTCTGCGCCTGATGGAGGGGGTGTGAGCAGAGGGGCTGTTTGCACAGAGACTGTTTGTTTAGAAGATACGGACACTCCTCTAAAAAATGCCGCCTTATCGCGGTGCTTCGGCATACTTAAAAGCCCAAAAGCACGTATTGATTTTTTGATTGTTTGCTTTTCACTCGAGCTGCTCTCTCTCTCTGACATTCTCTGCTCCTGACACGCATTCTTTGAAGAGGAAGATATGTTTGCATTCTTTTAATTGTGAGAAAGAACTGTCATCACTGTCTTGTCATGGAGCACAGTTTAAACTTTTGCCTAAAGGGTGTTATTTCATGTCTAAAGGGCTCTAATAATGTTAACAGTGTGGGAGAGTTTATAAGGGCTTAAAATATATAAAAATAACCATACAAACATATGGTTTCTACTTCCCGGATTTTCATCTATCGCGGGGGGTTCTGGAACTCAACCCCCGCGATCGAGGAGGGATTACTGTACTTCTCTGGGTATTTCAGTAGGAAAATAACAAGTGGGAGTTAATTGAAACCATTTTTGGAAATCTAGCTCAGATTGGTCACATGCAATCAAAGGCAACATTTGGAAGAAAATATCCAAACTGAAATATTCTCAACATCTTTGGGCTTAAACAATATCATTGATGAATGCTTTTCTGTTTTCTTGACTATGAAACCACAAAATCCAAAGAAAACGGCACTACTTCCTAACTCCTTCAAAAAATCCAATAATCCACTGCTGAGGTTGTTCCTTGGCTCAAAATATAGCCAGAGTGATCCCCGCAGCAGTGACACCTCTTGGGGCTCCACCCACAAAACACACAGAAGAGACAGGACATACGGTATATGTTAAATCATGGACAAACTTCATAGAAATATGGAAAAAATTGAAAAATAACAAAAATACAATAAACCATAAAATAAACTTACAGGGAATAAACGCTGACTCACCTCCTTGGGCTCCACCCACATAGAAATAGGAGCAGCACAACATTTAAAGAGACCAAACAGTCCTAAATGAAACAAATACAAATAACAGAAAGACATGAAAAATAATTACTCAAAATTAACAAAAACAACAATAAAACATAAAATATATATAATGTTGAACCAATACATAACACATCATCAGTTAAAGAAATTATACTGATTTAAATGCAGGAATACGGTATACACTTAAATAAAAAACATTTGTATGTACTGTCTGGCAATAAAACTCTTTATTTCACAACAGAAAAATAGGAATTGTAAGTGGCTTCTGCAGGTTCACACAGAAAGTCAATGGTGGGATCCAACTAATAATTAAAGTTTTGGTAAACTGTAAAATATAGTAAATTAGTACATTTCTTAAATAATATGCAATTATAAAAATGGGAACATTTGGGACAGTTAGTGCATAAATTTATAATGTTTCACCAAACTGCAAAAAAATAAAAGAAGAAATTGCTATCTTTAGCACTCCTATAAATGCTTAATTACTGTTAATGAACCTAAGCATTCTTATCAGTCATTTTATCATTCATAATGAACCAAAGCTGAGAAGACACCTATTGGCTCATTACTGTGGAAATGATGAGCACTGGCTGAAGTACTTGAACACTCTCTGTTTTCAAACTTTTTAAGTTTTTCAGCATTTTTACTAGTGAGATAAAACACCATTAATTTTGTATATTATACTGTCGAGGAGGGCTGTGATCTTACGAACTGATGATGTCATTTCTACGTAACTATAGACTACACATCTTCACAAATGTTAAAGCAAGCTCTTTTAATAAAAAATAATTTGCTTAAATTTGTTTTTGATGAAATAACTGAATTTCACTGGCTATTGATAACAATTAGGGAACAATTGTTTATATGCATGTCTTGCTAGCCCGTGAGTTGAAAAAATACTATTCTGTTCTTAATAACGCACCAATGTGGCAGATGTAGTGAAGGATATGAGTTTGGGTTTGGAGGAAGAGTGCAGGTAATAAAAAGGTGTGAAGAGAATATTCTTTCCATTTATGCACTACTAGGTGGGAAGTGATGGAGTCTTTCTTTCTTCCTCAACCTCTTTTTTTCCTTAATGTCATGTACTCTGGATTAAAAAGTGGTTTAATTTTCTATGATCTTTTGTTTTCTTTAAATATCATTATATTGGTATCAGATGGTATAATGGCTAGCACTGTTGTCTCACAGCTCCAGGGTTCCTTTACATTCACCTCCTGGCCTGGGCATTGTGGAGTTTGTATTTTATGCCCCATGTCTGTCTGATTATTCTTTGCATCATTTAACTGGTGATTTTAATTTGGCCTCATATGAATGAGCGTGTTTGTGTACCTGATTAGATAGATAGATAGATAGATAGATAGATAGATAGATAGATAGATAGATAGATAGATAGATAGATAGATAGATACTTTATTAATCCCAAGGGGAAATTCACGTAATCCAGCAGCAGTATACTGATACAAAGAAACAATATTAAATTAAATAGTAATAAAAATGAAAAAATGTAAAATGATTACATACCCTCCAATGTACTGGCACCCCACTAGTTAAAAATGTGTGTCCATTCCTGCTGGCTTAGGCATGAGCTCCTTGGATTACATGGAATTTGTAATGGGGAGAATGGATTTTATGCTTTCAGTATGATCAGAGTAGTTTTAGTCCTACAATATGAAAATATTATACTAACACTCTGCTCCCCGATTTTGTGTTTTGTGCTTTTTATTTTTAATTTCCATTGCTTTTTATATTCATTACTGTTTGCTTGAAAATTGAATTATACTTTAATATATGCACAAACTGTTCTCAAGTGAACACACATAAACAACTACAATGGTTATAACGCTTTTCTGCAACCATCGTTGTATTGTATTTTAAAAATAGCCACAAATAATTTAAACCAATTATAAAAAGGTAACACAAGGTATTTTGAGTTTAATTTATAATCTATGTTAAAGCAATCTATCCAGTTTTATTGGGAATCTAAACTAAAATAGTAATTGCACTAAAACATCTATACCCTCTAATCCACCTGAACTGAGCACATTAATGCTCTGGATGGAAAACGATTTCTTTATGAAACCAATGATAACATTAAGTGCCTCAGAGAAGTGAGTTAATTAAATTTCTGTGCCAAAAAAGGAGGGGAATGCACAAATTAAATAAAGCTTAACACAGTTCTTTTTATTTATTTATTATTATTGAGAATACCTCTAACATATTTTATGCAAACCAAATTACTTTAAACACAAATGACAGTTCCCATGCTTAACATCTTTTATATTAGCAAAACATTGAGATGCATGGCAGATACACCTATAAAATAATGAATTTTACATTAAGAGTGAATTTTATGGGTGATTTATACCTCAGTATCAAGAATGGTGGTATCAAGGGACAGGAGCTCAAGGTCTGTTTCAAGCTGCTGCTTTCAAGCTTTGATCCTTGACTTAACTGAGGAGCACTTATTTACATTCAGGTGTTTGCCCACATTTGAAAGCTGAATCTTATTGAATTATTTTACTGCTTCCTCTGCATTTTCTGTCTCATCCTTTTTGGTGGCATCAGCAGACTTCACATGCCAATTCTGAATCTAAGTAGATCAGTTACATGTGCAGGATCTTGCACTGAGATATTATTGAGATAATGAAGCTCGAGGAGTAGTCTTCCTACTTCAGCACTGCAAAGACAGCCAACTTTGGGCACTTATGAGACAACCTAACATTTATTGTCCAGGAAAGCAGATACACTAAACCATAAACACACTTAGCTGTAGTCATGTGTATTCCTTGGCTTATGTATGTTGTCCCTTTTATTGTCGTTTTGAATTATTTTTCATGAGTTTTTGTTTATTATTATATACATTTTGTTGTTATCATGATATTGAAATATTAGGCTGTATCAACAGTAGTAAGCATGCAAAATTTCTTGAACTTCAATTCAGCCATTTTGCACTGACACATTTTTTGGCTTCCATGTTATAACCACCCTTCCTTCTGAAAGTTTTACAACACCATGTAGTCTGGATTTTAAGTTGGTTCGGTTTTATTATACATACTGTACAGTTAAAATAATTTTGGAATAATGTGCAGTTTTTTGGTTTACTTCCCATTACAATCCCACCATTACATTTTTCAAAATACCATATAGCCTATATTTTAAGCTGCACCACCAGCAACCTACATACAAAATATGAAAAAATAGACACAATAAAATGACAAAACGCAATCTGAGTGCTGAAATGAGGTTTTTAGTGTTTATCAATCTAAGCTGAAAAATTCAAAAGACAGATAGAGGATATAACAATTTTATTTAAATAGATTTTCAAATGCATTGGTATAAATTATGGACAAGACAAAAGTGTTCATAAGCCATCCTTAAACACATAATAGCACTAGAAGGGATAAAGTACTTTCCTTTTCTTATAAACAAGGAGAAAAAGGAAGTGTTAACAAAAGGAGTCACACATTAATAGAAAACAACAAATCCTACAGCCACATAGATTCAATTATTTGAGATAAGTCCCTGTGTATCGTGAGGGATTGGTGGTCCACATTGCACCACAGTACCATGAAATCTTCCTGCTTCCTCATCTCTTCTATGTCTTCTCTCAGTTTTTCGGCCTTACTTACACCCAGCAGCTGAACTTTGGAATTAACTCACTTTCAAACTCTTAAGACCCACGATGGAGTAGCCAAAAAGACCTTTAAAGTCCAGTAAACATTCTGATTAAAATTTTTTGGGTCAGCAGTGCGCTCTGAAGTCCTTGAGCCTTTCATTTTAGTGCTCTTGGTGCCCCTAGATTTCCTGAATCCCATTTCCTGTTAAGAAATCCATATACCCCCCAGTAGCCTTCACATTATTTACTTCACGTTACATTAAAAAGTAATCGGACAATATAACGCACTTATAACATGTCAGGAAATTTACCTTTGTGGTCACTTCCGCTTTTTTCTAACCATGGCTGCTGGATTCGTGTGCGAAGCCAATACATTCAGGCTAGCAGAGTGCAACAGAGATATGCAGACTAGTAAAACCTTAACTTGAACCTAGTTAAGGGTTTAAATGGCCAAATGACCTTCTTACGGTTCCTCAGAGACCAATACAGTGGAACCTCGGTTCACGAACGTCTCGGAACACGTACAAATCAGTTTACGACCAAAAAGTTCACCAAACTTTTCCATCTGTTCACGACCACACACTCGGTATATGAACAAGCCAGTTTCCATTTCGGTTTGTGCGCGCCGATGATTTCCGCACATGTTCAGTCTCTCCCTGTGCATTCCCTGTGCAGCGAGCGAGACACACACACACATGCACACACACGAGAGAGAGAGACACACACACACACACACGAGAGAGAGAGAGACACACACATGCGCGCGTGAGAGAGAGAGAGACCACTGGACTCAAAAGGCAGAGAAGGCAGTTAAAGAATGCACCAGGCTTGTTTTTAAAGAGACAGATCCGAGCATTGTTTTAACTTCATTGTATTTAATGAAGACTTTTTTCTATTGGATTTTAACCTCCACTTCACTTCTGTTTACAGCGATCGGTTCGTAGCGTTCATTTTTGCAATGTTACTTTTCTTGGTGGTTTTTTAAATTACCGATTTTTCAAATGTTAATTTTTTTTCCCTGTGCTTAAAACTCATTAAAAAAAGTGTTTTTAACAAGCGGTTCGTAGTGCTATTGCGTGAACTCTTGCAGTGTTAGTTTTCTCTGTTGTTCAAGATTTTCTCAATGTTATTCAATGTTTTTACATTTAGTTTACTATTACGCTGTGCATTCTATGGTATAATTAACTATATTTGTGCTTAAAAATCTTTAAAAATATATATTTATATACAGTTTGTACGGTCTAAAACGGATTAATTGTATTTACATACAATCCTATGGGGGAAATTACTTCGGTTCATGACCAAATCGGTTTACGACCAGAGTTTTGGAACGAATTATGGTCGTGAACAGAGGTTCCACTGTATCTTGGTTTCTCTAACTGGAATTAGGGTATACATGGTCATTTTGAAACCATGTTTCTGTGGATAACAGAGTTATTAAAACGCATATAGATGCACTCATTGTAACATTTTTATTTCAACCTCTATGCCACTATAGCTTTCATTTCTATGATATCCTGTAATGTCTACTGGTTGATATTGCAGTACCTCATTGTCCCATTATGGTAGCCCCAGTGATTGTTCAAATAAAACTTTTTCACACCTGTGGCTCGCACCTCTATCACACAGAGGTGTTAATAGTCATACCCACGTCAACAACCTGCCACGGTATATGCATTGGTTGGACGCAATTGTTTTTATTGTAGTGTGGCGGTTGGTTCACTCAAGTTGCCGTAGATTCTGCAGTAGTGAGAATTTATTTTTGTAATAATATCGGAAAGGTTCGAGTGATATTTATAGCCATATTGAGCAGTGACTAATCCTACCACTTCTCTGCAAAAAATATCGATTAGTTCAAGGTTAAAAAACGAGACAGGAGCTAGGGCTACCTGCAGTGAATACAGTAATCCCTCGCAATATCGTGCTTCGACTTTCACGGCTTCACTCTGTCGTGGATTTTATATGTAAGCATATCTAAATACAGTGGAACCTCGAGATACGAGTTTAATTCGTTCCAGCACTGAGCTTGTATAGCCAATTTCTGGTATCTAGAACAAACTTCCCCATTGAAAATAATGTAAATCCTGTTAATCCGTTCTGCACCCCCAAAAATATCAACACAAAAATCAATTTTCCTAACAAATAACACTGATAAATAATATATACAAGTGGAACCTCGGTTTGCAAGTAACTTGGTTTACAAATGTTTTGCAAGACGAGCTAAATTTTTTAATTAATTTTGACTTGATAAAACGAGCGATGTCTTGCAATACAAGTAGTATGGATACACTTTGTCTGCTGAGCATCATGTGAGCATAACTGAGCTGATGGTTCTTCTCTCTCGTGTGCATCTCTCTCTCCTTATCTCTGTCGCTCGCGCATGCGTCTCTCTCTCTCCTTATCTCTGTCGCTCGCTCGTGCCTTTCTCTCTCCTTATCTCTCTCGCTCGCTCTCTCTCTCTCTCTCTCTCCTCTTGAGGGCAATCGTCTCCTATTCTCCGTCTGCATGTCCGCAATATTTTTGGATACGCTTATACAACGAACTGCTACAGCGAAACAATGAAATCACAAGCGCACAAACGCATAGATCCTCACGCTACGGGAGAACAAGGAACACTGAGTGAGCTGACGGGCTGGCAGCGTCATCTTGGGTGAATCCTGGTGGCCTGTCTGTCATAATGGCTGTAACATATGTGATATCGGTATCGATATCTTTAAAATAACATTTAGGTTTTACTGTATATAAATAGTGTGTTTACATACATAATTTCAATGAATCTTACCTAATATCTAAGAGAATACAAAGGGTTTATGCTGTATAACTGTGTGGGAAATGTTTCTAAGAATGGGGGAGAGTTTATAAGGGCTTGAAATATATAAAAATAACCATATAAACATATGGTTTTTACTTCGCGAATTTTCACCTTTCGCGGGGGTTTCTGGAACGCAACCCCCAGGATAGAGGAGGGATCACTGTAATATAGTTATAGTAATTCCATAGCAACGCTTTGCATTCACATTGAGACTTTGCTGGTCAGCTTTTCTAGACCACCCCATAAACATGTATGACGGGTATCCCAGTGACAGAAAATCGATTGTTTGCTTTCGGATTATAGAGAGAACAGCGGGACATTCATTGTAATCTGAATTTATCATTCCTAAAGTTCTCATATTCCATATTCCCTTTAAAATGGCTAATGCCCCTCCAGCTAAGAGAAAAAGGAAACTGAACGAAGAAGGGCAAGTGTTTCAAGAAAAATGGGAATTACAGTATTTTTGCACAACGGTAAATGGAAAGATACATTGTTTAATTTGCAACAACATCATTGCCACGCCCAAAGAGTACAACTTGAAAAGACATTATGAAAGGAGCCATCAATCTTACGATAAATATGAAGGCCCAATGTGTGTTTCAAGACTCAAGGAATTGAAGGTTAACTTGAGACAGCAACAGACCTTTTTTATGAAAATTGAGAAAAGGAATGTTGCTTCCGTTACTGCAAGCTATGAACTCAGCCGAATGATAGCCATGAGTGGGAAATCTTACAGTGAAAGAGATTTTGTAAAGCAATGCCTTGTAAAAACGGCTCAAATTGTGTGTCCGGAGAAAGCACACTTATTCAAAGATATTTCATTAACTAGGAACACTGTTGCTGAACGGGTTGATGAAATGTCAGGTGATTTGAAACAACAGTTGAAGGCCGCATCATCAAGATTTGAACATTTTTCTATTGCTATTGATGAGACCATTGACATCACTGGAACAGCACAGCTTGCTGTTTTCATCAGGGCCTGTGACAGTGAATTTAATATTTATGAAGAACTGATTGAACTGATCCCCATGCATGACACTACAACAAGCCAGGACATCTTTGAGAAAGTCAAGCAGGTTCTGCATGACTATGGTTTGGATTTGAGTAAACTTGCATGCTTATCTACAGACGGTGCTATGAATATGGTTGGCAGACATAATGGTGTTGCTGTCAAGTTACGAGCAAAAATAGAAAACTCGCATCCAGATTCATCATTTGCACATTTTCACTGCATTATTCATCAGCAAAATCTGTGTTCTAAAATAGGATCATGTGCTTAGTTTGGTCACAAAGACAGTGAACTATATCGGGGTCATGCTCTCAACCACCGTCAATTCTGCCAGTTGTTGGAAGATATGGATAATCAGTTCACAGATGTTCCATTTTACACAGAAGTCCGCTGGTTGTCATGTCACAAAGTGCTGAAAAGATTTCATTTGTTGAGACAAGAAATAATTATGTTTTTGGAGATGAAAGGTCAAAACACAGATGAAATAAAAGATGAAAGTTGGCTCCAGGATCTGGCTTTTGCTGTGGACATTACTGCACAACCAACTGATCTTAATTTGAAATTACAAGTTAAAAACAAACTCATCACTCAGTTGTATGATGACATCAAGTGCTTTACTGCAAAACTAAGCTTATGGAAGTCACAGTTGTCAAATGAAAATGCATTTTCCTAAGTGCAAAGAGCTGAAAAACACTTTTTTGTTTTTTCTGTCCACCCAGGCCATCAGACCTTACTTATTCTATGTTAATTAATGTTGACTTATGTTTATTTTTTATTGTGTCTTCTATTTTTCTATTCTTTTTGTAAAGCACTTTGAGCTACATTTTTTGTATGAATATGTGCTATATAAATAAATGTTGATTGATTGAGTCTGTACTTACCTTTGCTAAGTATGACAGTCACCTGGAATTGTTATCAAAGGAATTTCAGGAAAGGCTTCATGATTTCTCATCTTTTGAACACCACTTTGCATTATTCTTAGCACCATTCACCTTTGAGGTTGTCAAGGCAGAAGAAAGCCTGCCGATGGAACTATTAGAAATGCAGTCGGATTCTACACTCAGAGCAAAGTATCTTGAAGTGGGGATACCTGGTTTCTTTTCATACCCTCCTGAAAAGTTTAAAAACTTCAAAAAGTTTGCCACAAAGATTATGGCAATGTTCGGTTCTACCTATGTGTGTGAGCAGTTATTTTCCTTCATGAAATCAACAAAAACTTCTCAGAGAACAAGGCTGACTGATCAACACTTGTCATCTCTAATCAAAGTCGGAACTGCACAGACATTTCAGCCAGATATACCAAAAATTGTCATTAAAAAGAGGTGTCAAGCCTCAGGACAAAACACTAAAAATGATTGAACAGTCGTAAATAAATGTGTTCATTTTGAACTGTTGTAATTTTTGTACAATGTATTTGTTGCTGTTGCATACAAGTCTATGTTGCCGTTTTAAACTCTGTTTTTTTTTCTTTTATTAAACTACTTCATTACCTTGTATTCATGAATGTGGCTAGCCACTAAACCTTTTGTATGCACATCGTACGTTTCTAAGTTTAAGTAATAACAATATTCTGCAATAATTTTTATTAAATTACTTTAGTTAGTTGTTGTTTGCGGCCCTCATGACAACACAAATGTGACCCATGTGGCCCTCAAGCGACCCTCAGTTTGACATGCCTGCTCTACAGCATGTTCATATAAATGAAAATCCATTTGTTTTTTACCTGCATATTCACTCCAAAAATACAGATTAAAGACTACAACTATTTCAAAACTGAGGAACATGCCTTGTGTCTGTATTACATTCAGGATCAGGAAAGTTAGCTTCCTTTATGTTTTCAAAATTTCGTCTTCTAAAATATATTTCTGTTAGTTAACTCTTTAAATGCTTAGTGCTTTTAGACATTTGTAATTCATAAAAATATATCAGAGAAACAAGACCTGCTAGTGAGTTTAGTGATCCTTACAGATTTATTAAATGACACTTTCTTTGGATGATAGCAAACAGAAGACCACCAGATGTGTGAAAATAAAGACATATGTGTCTTCAGTGTTAGAAGCCTCTGAGTAATTTGTTGGTCAACACTGACTACTCACTTCTGTAGATGTGCTTAAACTGGATTAAGTAATACAGAAGTATAGCGGCTCAGGAAACATTGATTCACTGTGTGATAATAACTTGTTTTTGTTGAAGAAGACAAGCAGAAGGCATTGCAGGCAAGAGTCAGTGAGAGTAGAGAACACCATTTTTGCAACAATTGCTACATATGTCTGCCTTCCAAACTTATTGAAATTAGAATGCTGAAAGTTATGTGGCTACTAAACATTAGAAAGTAATGGAGTATGATACAAATTCATAAAATCAACCACAGAAACAGATAAAGGTTTGGGGTGCCATGAATAACCCTGTTTATTTTCCAGTGTTGGGAAAAAGTGTAGATGAAGCCATCACTAGTTATGTACATTGTTAATTAGGCTTCCATCTCAAATAGCTCTGCTCTGGTTGAAGGTCTGGTCACAAATGACAAATATCTTCAAGTGGTATTTGAAGTAAGAGATGGTGAAAGGGGAGGAGCTGGAGACAAGAGACAGGAAGTGATGTTAGTTGAATTCTGGAGAGATCCTCTCCATTCCGGGAAATGCAGAACTTGTGTTACTTGGTGTGTCACAACTGTGTAACATGCTAAAAGCTCATGTGTCTGACAACGTACATTCACATAAATTCTGGTACGAAATGTGTAAAAAGTCAGGAAAAATATCAGAAACAATACAAAAAGGAGGTGGAAACACAAGGGAAGCAGGCAGGATCTGGTTAAACAAGTAAGGATCAATTCCCTGAGACAAAAGAAGAGGGTGAAAACAAACAGAGACATTAAGGACACAAAGGCAGCAATGTAACAGATTCCACAAATGTTAAAGATGAAAAATAAAGAGGATTAAAAACAAGAATGTGGAAAGCTGTGTACCACCATCTCATATTGGTGGAAAATGACATAAAATGTCACATGGCCTGCAATTGGCATAGTGACCATAAATAATATGGCTGTGGTCATGCAAAGTCTGCGACTTTTCAGACTACAGAACACATGATGAAATCATCAGAATAACAACTGTCAGACATGTATGCATAGGAAATGTTTGACCTAAAGGAACAGGGGTTAGTGAATGGAGAGGGGATGGCACTGTTTATAACAGCAGTTTTCATTCAAGACCAGGGCAGTGGAAGTCCCACTAACAGACTCATGACATCTCGCTCAAAGGCAGAGCCCAACCCCCATTAAACTTAATGAGGACAAAAAAAGAAAACAGCAAGAACTCTTTGTCAGTTGATGGAGGAGCACTGAACGACTGTGAAAACCCTTTCTAAACAATTACTGAGTATATTCATTTGGACTTTTTTCTATTTTCCACTGTATCAATCATAATTGTCATCTCCCTTTACATGATAACTGCCATCCCCCACGGTTTCGCCCGCTTATTAGTGAAACAGGACTGTGAGGAGGGCCCCGCCCAGCTCCCTACTCCTGATGTTACTCTTCCCACTCCCCTCGGCCTGCAGCCTCTGTCTCGGGTTAGCATGAATATATCGCTCCTGCAAGTGAACTATGATTCTTAGAGCAATGAGAGAAGTCGCAAAATCAACCAGAGTGTTCAAGCAAATTATAGAAAAAAAACATCTAAATCTGTTAAGTAGTTCTCTCATTTACTATTTAAGTGGAGTGAAGGTTACGCCCCAAAGCAGACGCGTGAGTGACTACTAATGAATCAGTACCGCAAGCGAACTATGATACTTAGCTCGATAAGAAAGTCGCAAAATCAACAGAATGTTCAAGCAAATTATTAAAAAAAAAACACAATCTAAATCCGTTAAGTAGTTCTCTCGTGAAAAGTGGACAAACATACAAATGGGTCTAAAAAACTATAAGAAATTTCGTGCTTGGACCACAAAATTTTTAAAACCGTTTCTTAGCAAGCACCTATGGGCCAAGGGTAACCTACATTCCAAATTTCAAGTCCCAAGTTCTCAGTCCTCATGGTTTGGGAGATTTTGTGATGAGTGAGTCAGTGGTATATGGCTTTTATATATACACTCACCTAAAGGATTATTAGGAACACCATACTAATACGGTGTTTGACCCCTTTTCGCCCTCAGAATTGCCTTAATTCTACGTGGCATTGATTCAACAAGGTGCTGAAAGCATTCTTTACAAATGTTGGCCCATATTGATAGGATAGCATCTTGCAGTTGATGGAGATTTGTGGGATGCACATCCAGGGCACAAAGCTCCCGTTCCACCACATCCCAAAGATGCTATATTGGGTTGAGATCTGGTGACTGTGGGGGCCATTTTAGTACAGTGAACTCATTGTCATGTTCAAGAAACCAATTTGAAATGATTCAAGCTTTGTGACATGGTGCATTATCCTTCTGGAAGTAGCCATCAGAGGATGGATACATGGTGGTCATGAAGGGATGGACATGGTCAGAAACAATGCTCAGGTAGCCCGTGGCATTTAAACGATGCCCAATTGGCACTAAGGGGCCTAAAGTGTGCCAAGAAAACATCCCCCACACCATTACACCACCACCACCAGCCTGCACAGTGGTAACAAGGCATGATGGATCCATGTTCTCATTCTGTTTACGCCAAATTCTGACTCTACCATTTGAATTTCTCAACAGAAATCGAGACTCATCAGACCAGGCAACATTTTTCCAGTCTTCAACTGTCCAATTTTGGTGAGCTCATGCAAATTGTAGCCTCTTTTTCCTATTTGTAGTGGAGATGAGTGGTACCTGGTGGGGTCTTCTGCTGTTGTAGCCCATCTGCCTCAAGATTGTGCGTGTTGTGGCTTCACAAATGTTTGCTGCATACTACGGTTGTAACGAGTGGTTATTTCAGTCAAAGTTGCTCTTCTATCAGCTTGAATCAGTCGGCCTATTCTCCTCTGACCTCTAGCATCAACAAGGCATTTTCGCCCACAGGACTGCCGCATACTGGATGTTTTTTTCCTTTTTACACCATTTTTTGTAAACCCTAGAAATGGTTGTGTGTGAAAATCCCAGTAACTGAGCAGATTGTGAAATACTCAGACCGGCCTGTCTGGCACCAACAACCATGCCACGCTCAAAATTGCTTAAATCACCTTTCTTTCCCATTCTGACATTCAGTTTGGAGTTCAGGAGATTGTCTTGACCAGGACCACACCCCTAAATGCATTGAAGCAACTGCCATGTGATTGGTTGATTAGATAATTGCATTAATGAGAAATTGAACATGTGTTCCTAATAATCCTTTAGGTGAGTGTATAATGCTCAAAAGAATTAAAGGAACACTTTTTAATCAGAGTATAGCATAAAGTCAATGAAACTTATGGGATATTAATCTGGTCAGTTAAGTAGCAGAGGGGGTTGTTAATCAGTTGCAGCTGCTGTGGTGTTAATGAAATTAACAACAGATGCACTAGAGGGGCAACAATGAGATGATCCCCAAAACAGGAATGGTTTAACGGGTGGAGGCCACTGACATTTTTCCCTCCTCATCTTTTCGGACTGTTTCTTCACTAGTTTTGCATTTGGCTACAGTCAGTGTCACTACTGGTAGCATGAGGCGATACCTGGACCCTACAGAGGTTGCACAGGTAGTCCAACTTCTTCAGGATGGCACATCAATACGTGTCATTGCCAGAAGGTTTGCTGTGTCTCCCTGCACAGTCTCAAGGGCATGGAGGAGATTCTAGGAGACAAGCAGTTACTCTAGGAGAGCTGGAGAGGGCCATAGAAGGTCCATAACCCATCAGCAGGACCAGTATCTGCTCCTTTGGGCAAGGAGGAACAGGATGAGCACTGCCAGAGCCCTACAAAATGAGCTCCAGCAGGCCACTGGTGTGAATGTCTCTGACCAAACAACCAGAAAGACTTCATGAGGGTGACCCAAGGGCCCCATGTCCTCTAATGGGCCCTGAGCTCACTGCCCAGCAGCATGCAGCTCGATTGGCATTCGCCATAGAATACCAGAATTGGCAGATGCACCACTGGTGCCAAGTGCTTTTTACAGATGAGAGCAGGTTCACCCTGAGCACGTGACAGAAGTGAAAGGGTCTGGAGAAGCCATGAGGAACATTATGCTGCCTGTAACATCATTCAGCATGAGCAGTTTGGTGGTGGGTTAATGATTGTCTGGGGAGGCATATCCATGGAGGGTCACACAGACCGCTACAGGCTTGACAAAGGCACCTTGGCTGCCATTAGGTATCAGGATGAAATCCTTGGACCCATTGTCAGACCCTATGCTGGTACAGTGGCTCCTGGTGCACGACAATTCCTGGCCTCATGTGGTGAGAGTATGCAAGCAGTTCCTGGAGGATGAAGGAATTGATACCATTGACTGGCCACCACACTTTCCTGACCTAAATCCAATAGAACACCTCTGGGACATTATGTTTTGGTCCATCCAATGCCACCAGGTTGCACCTCAGACTGTCCAGGAGCTCAGTGATGCCCTGGTCCAGATCTGGGAGAAGATCCCCCACAACACCATCTGTCATCTCATTAGAAGCATGCACCGATGTTGTCAGGCATGTATACAAGAACACAGGGGCCATACAAACTGCTGCGTACAATTTTGAGTTGCTGCAATTAAATTTTGGCAAAAAGGATTAGCCTGCCACGTAATTTTTTCACTTTGATTTTTGGGGCGTCTTTGAATTCAGGGCTCTGTAGGTTGATCATTTTCATTTCCATCAAACGATGTGGCATCCTTTCGTTCCTAACACATTACCCAGTCTATATCAGTATAGATATCCAGGAGGATTTCTTTTTCCCATTGAGATCTGATGTGTTTTCAAAGTGTTCCTTTAATTTTTTTGAGCAGTTTATATATATGATAATAAGAAGAAAAGAAACAAGACAAATGACATTTACCTATACACAAACAGTATAAAATGAGTGCTAGAGGTTTCACAAACTCAGATTACAATACAATCCCATTTCAATAAAATCCAGAACCATTAGTGGTTATTTTGTTGATTTTGGTGTCTGTAATATGGTTAACAATTATTTTTCCTTTGTGTTTCTTCATTTTATATGAGGTAAAAACATCAAAAATTTCCCTTACTGACAAGGAACTTTATGGGTTTATATAAATTTCAAGGAGTGAGCTTTAGTCATCTAACACACACTTTAACTGGCCATTCCTTAAGAGGTACCTTACTGTATGTGATGGTCTTTAGAGTCCACTCTGGATCCCCACAAACATATAGTATGTGTTTTGTTTTGATAACTTGCAAAAACTAGCAAAAAAGAAAACATTTAAAATTGCAATACACCAAATTAAATAGTCAAAGGCATATGGAATATGTGTTGTAAAAGAAAATGAATACAACTAAAAACTGATTTTAAATTCTTATCTGATACTGTTTCAATAATGTTTGAAGTGAGGCCAAGGTCACATGTTTGGAATATGACCTTCATTTTATCTCCAAGCCATTCTGAAGCTGCCTAAGTGCCTTTATCTACAGCAGCACACTACTTATAAAATCACCCACCATGCATGCTATCTTTCTTTATTGTGTGTTTTCAGACTGATTACTAGGGAATACTTGTGAACTGACAAGAAACAAAATTTTGGCTAATAATTACAGTGACTATGCTGAGCATCTAAATGGAATGAGTACTTAAAAATACTTTTTTATAGTCAGTGGTCACACTGTGACATCTCTCCAAATGCATATGCGAAACCCACAATAGAAATACAATATGACTTCTTCAGAATCAAAAGTGTAATTTTTGTGGTCATTAATAATAACACAGGTAATGCTAAGTAATCATTAAATAGGGTTAAAAGGAAAGAACAGATTGTGACTTTTAACTGCAAAACAGAAAGTAAAGGCTTGTGAGGTGGAAAAATGTTGCCTGAATTAATGTGCTTGTGTGATCTGAGAGCGAATAGGTTTATTAGGAATAAAGGCAGTGAATATAACAGAGATGAACTGAAAACAAATTATACAGAAAATGTCAGTTTTCGGCAACTTTTGTTGTGATGTATGCATATCTACAAAAAAGAGGAAAATATATTTATGTAAGATTATGTAATTTTTCAAACTCATGCCAGGATTGTAGGGATGCATAGGTTTTAAAAATACAGTTCTTAATTCTAATAACAAGCGTTGCAGCTCACAGAAAAATTTAAAAAACACATTTTCATGATGCACTACACAATCTGTTTAGGTATTTGACAAACAGCCTTCTATTTTTAAATTCCTAATAAGTCCTACTAGTCCTACCATGCACCTGAAAAGCACAAACTAGTTGTTTGAGTTGAACTGTGACCAAAAAGAACATCTTCTTAAACAAGACTATACTGCTTGGTAGGCTTATGCACAAAACAAGAATAGGAAGGCCATGGTCAAACCAGACATCACAGTTAGGAAAGCTACACTTTGAACCTCAAATTCTTCAACAAAACTGTACTTTCTTATTAGCTTTTGGAATAAGTCCACTTGTTTTTTGGGCAAAATGCCGACAGGATAATGCTAAACTCCTTACTTTTAAAAATAACATAGTATTAGTCACTTTATCAATTTAAATGTATACAGTGGCACCAGAGCAATAAGAAAATGTCCAAAGATGAAAAGCACAACGCAATAGAGTAATGTCATTAACCAACAAATGGAAGTAAAAGAACCTAGTCAGCAAATAAAAATAAATAATAATAATAGTAATACCTTTTATGTATATAATGCCTTTCCCATGCTCTGAGCACCTCACAGAAATTCAAAGGAATAAAAGTGGAATTTAATTGGCCATTCGATGGTCATTCATTTGATCTTCAAGTACTTAAGATCTACCAATTCCAGCAAGACCACCGCCATTACCTGAACTGCATGCCACTGCAAAACAAACACACCCAGGCAGAGTCATCTGATTTACAGATGCAAACTCATCAAGTTTTTTTTTCATATTTGCATAATGTATTGCAGTCAGCAATTAATGACACCATTTTAGTGAAATATTACATGCAGAAAGTTTGTTGCACACAAATCCTTCTCTAGAGTTTTAGTACATCACAGATCTAGTATATTGACTCTCTTGTGATCATTGGATGGTGCATTTCACAATTAACTGGGCAATTAATTGTTTGGTGATGTCACAGTGCCCTGTGAATATACTATGAATACTGGAGAAAATACTTCAAAACTCGGAAACTAGTCTCTTAATACTACACAGTCTTACACAAGGTTTTCTTCATTCACTTATGTGCCTGTCTACATTAACAAGCTTCTAAAGAGTCGAAAAAACACCACCATTACATAAATAATAGACAAACATGCAAGCACAAACAATCATGCTCAAAGCAGAAAAATCAACAGCACAAACCAAAATTGGCAACAAATTAAAATGTTAAAGTCATGCCGTCTAATCACAAGAGCTTCAAGCTTCGTTTTACAGGGAAAGAAGCTTCTCCGCTGTCAAGAGTCATTCTTTATTAATGTATAAATTTCATTTTTTTTTCAGTTTTGGCAGGTATTAATGATATATTTCCATGAGCCATTTATTTTTATGGTGCCATGATTTTGTGGTGCATATTCATGACCAGTTCAGTCCTGTTTATGGTAACGATACCCGTCACCATTCACATAGGCAGGGCTGCATCACCTCAGTGTCCTAGTTATGGAATTCCTATGTTTATGATTCTTGTTTTGTAATTTAAAGTTTGTTTTTCACCACCTCTCTTTCTAATTCCTTTTGGTTAACTTCGTCTTCTGGTCATTTTTTTCCTCTCTACCTTTGGGATCATTCATGCCCCTAGTTTTTTCCTAACAACTGTGACATCACACACCAATTCACAAGCACAAACATCTCAATGTCATGGCCGTCTAGATGTATAGACTGAACTTTATTTGTCCCCAGGGGGAAATTGGGCTTTTTATAGAAGCTCTTTAAATAAGTAAATACACACAAACACACTTTAGTCCGAACACACACACCAGAATGATTATAAAGCAAGAAAATTAAAAAGAAAGAAAAGTTCTGAGTTTGCAGTCACTGTCCCAGTGAGGCATTATACAGATATTGCCTTTAGTGTAAAGGAGCCCCAATAGCGTTTCTTGCCACACTTCTGTTGATTGATTTGTTGGTTGAAAGTCCTCAGTGTTAGAGTGTCAGAGAAAGGATGTGCAGTAATTTTTATAATGTCACTCAGTTTAATTCTCCCCTTCGTTGCTACCTCCAACGGGTCCAGAATTGTGTCCTATAGCTGAGCATGCCCTTTTAATTAGCCTCTCTTGAAGTGATGTTTGAGGCTCTATGTCCGGTCACTATTCAAGGAATAGATGTAGAAGTAGTCAACTCCTACAAGTACTTGGGGGTCCACATTAAGGATGGGCTGGAATGGTCTCAGAACACAGAGGAAATATATAAGAAAGGGCAGACCAGGCACTTTTTTCCTTTTCCTTTAGTGTTTTTTGTGACGTCCTTCACATCTTATATATAAACAACTATGTATGGAAGTGTGTGTGTGTGTGTCTGTCTGTCTGTCCAGCACGGAAGCACGAGGCTACAGCATGATGCTCAAAGAAAGCTGTCACCAAAGTGAAACTTGATTAGCCACTAATACACAAGAGAGGCGAGCACATCGGCAAACCGAAACCTCAGAGGAGAAAGAAACTCGCTTAGCCGCTAATAGACAATGGAGGTGAGCATGTTGGCAAAATGAAACCACAGAGGAAGCGAACCTCGCTTAGCTGCTAATGCACAACCAATACGACTGATTGATTGATTGAGGTGCCGGAATCCATGGTTTCTAGGTGCCAGGGCTTTTTACAGAACAAGTTTACACAGCTAGTCTTCTATAACTCCAGTGCGATTTTCTATGCAGCAATCCTGGTAGAAACTAATCAGTAGACAAAGTAATATAAAAGAAAAAAAAGAAAGAAGATAGTAAAATGCATAAACAACACAAAACCAAGGTAAACCAGGTGTAAGTTGAATGCCAACAGAACTCTGTCAAAGTAATTTCTTCCAGAATTATTTACCTAACACTATTGAGAAGTAGCATCCAACAATAAAATTGCTATAATCAAATTAAAATTGGTTTAAAGCCATGCACACTTTTTGAACCGCTCTAAAGTGGGAAAAGGGGAAACCCTTCAAGATAGTCTTCCTGATTCAGTCCAACTTCGTCTCATTACAACAGTGCTGTGTCTCTATTTGTGTTGAATTAAACAGCCACAGTTGTATGTAACAACTAAAGAATATGTAAATTGGGAAGCTGTTTTTAGTTAATAAGAGGGTATTAATGTATTTGATTGTATTGGTTTTTCAGATTTAGCTTAAATCTGTACCGTAACTTGTCTAGTGTGTTTGCTAACAAGAAATCTGAGTGTGGCTTTCTTTCAGTTTAACTCTGAACTACAAAAAAAGACTAGTTCTTCAATTTAGCCTAAGCACTTTTATATGTTAGCAGTTCACCTCAGTGAATTGCTTATTTCACCCTAGCAGCAGTGACATCCCAGAGCTGAAGTAAGCTACTGCAACTCAGCTTTTCACATTTCAGAAATTCCATTATCTTCAGTGATTCAATAAAAAAACGGCTCTTCAGCAACAAAAATTCAGAGCTGCTTGACATCAAGTCAATAGCCAGACACTGTTTGTTGGCTCAGAAAATGGGAAAGGAAAGCCCAGCTGTGAGCTTTTTCAAAATAATTTCCGCCTCAAACTCCCCCACCAGGAGCAGCGAGGAAGGAATGAGTTACCCACAGCACTTCTAATAAAAAAAGTCAGGAGAAGACAAAATAGCTCCGAATTATTTCTCAGGTAACATAAAGAGGCATCACACAGCTTCAAGCTTTGTACATTAAAGCTTAAAGTACAAGTACAGACCGGGAAACTACAGATTCAAGATTTCTCAGCAGCAAAGCTCACATCGTAATATATTTTTATCCTCTTTATGTGATTGTGATACACATTTTCATCAAGAGCTGATTTGTGAACTCACCAACAGGAAACGGGAGCTGGTGTCATGAGACAGGTTAGTTTTTCCTACTGCTCACAAACAAAAGCTCCTGTATTAGACATTTGGCAAATGCATTTACCCGAGAATTCAATGTTGTACTACCTGTGTCAGTAACCTACTAAAATCAGGTAGAATTTGATGAAAACTAAAACTCAATCCAATACTGAGTTAGTCACTGTGGCACGTGGCTGGGGGTGGTACGCCTCCTCCAGACCACATGGGGACAACCACCCTGGTGGCTGTGGGGACCAGAGCTTTGAAGCTCAGCCCTGTAGGGGCCTGTGGTCACCGCCAGGGGGCGCCCCAATGCCTACGATGCCCTGGACCTCAGCACTTCCGCCACACCCGGAAGTGCTGGGGGGAAGAGGATCAGGGACACCTGGGGTGCTTCTGGGTGCAGAGCTGGTACTTCCGCCACACTGGGGAGTGCCGGTGGAAGATGGTTGGGAGGCACCTGGAGCACATCTGGGTGATTATAAAAGGGGCCACCTCCCTCCGTTTGATGGCTGTCAGATGGAAGAGGACGGAGCTCGGAAGAGAGGAGTGGAGGCGGCAAAGAAAGGCATTGTGTAAGGGTCTGGACTTGTGGGTGACTGGTGCTGCGGCACTGGGTTTGTGCGTGTTCATCAGTGTAAATCTTCTGTAAATAAACATGTTGTGGTTCATATAACAATGTCTGCCTGTCTGTGTCCGGGCTGCTTACCACATCACAAACAGGCAAAAAGCATGGCTGATCGCAAGAAACAAAAGAGGAATAGGATCATTACAGGGTAGAGGAAAGCCAACAATAAAGATTTGTAGGCTGTCAGCATATACCAGTAGAAACACAGTGAAAAAAAAACCCAAAAAGCTTTTAAATAATATCATAGATGAAAAGAATAGGACTTTGTAGCAGACAACAGAAACAGCCCCATGACAAAGGCCTGCATGAGTTAAGGCCATGAAAATTTAGCAAGCAAGCAAAACTTTTATCTCCAAATCATTAACAATAGATGGTGTGAAACACATAAAGAAAGCTTCAACAACAAACAAAGTGAAAAATTGGAAGAGGAATGGGCCAGTTAAACGCATCATACTAGTATACAGTATATAAAATACGACACAAAGAAAAATTACCAAGAAAGTGCTCATTTGTAATGTCAAGTCTAGTTCTGAGATAAAATGAAGGACATTGAACCAAGTAAAAAAATGAATATGCTACTAGAGAACTATGAAGGTCATTTCAGTGTATTATCCAAGAAAAGCAGTGTATATTCTCAAATAACCAATGTTTACAAAGTTGACAGAGGCATTTCCTTATAGAAAACAAGACAAAATGAGACATCTGAATAAAATGGACCAAGTACAACAGACAAAAGTGAGTCAAGTGTATTGTAACCATTAGTGACAAGTGATTCAGAGTTTTATTTTATACAAAGTTTTGTAAAATTTGCTTCAGAAAACATATTAATGTGAAGATTGCTTTGGCATCTTTAATGTTACTTGGGGCAGAAAGCAAACCATACTGCTCCTTACAAGTTGTTCCATGGCCAAAACTGCTGTTACCTTCCTCAGCGACCCTCCAATACTGCTGCAATTGTGCTGATCATCCATGGCTCCTTCCATGTAGCTCCACATACTCTGTGGTTGACAGATAAAGAAAAACCATCTGCACTCACTTTTCCCATCTCCAAAAGCTGATTCATTCTAGGTTTCTTCCAGGGGCTCACCAGCAGCCACACACAAAGCAGTAGTACATGCAGTAGTTAAGGCTTTGGACTTCAAACCCTGAGGTTGTGGGTTCACATCTACTGACACTGTGTGACCATGAATAAGTCACTTCACCCATCTGTGTACCAACTTGCAAAAGAAAAGAAACGCAACTAATTGTATCTCAAATGTTGTAGGTCGCTTTTTTAAAGGCATTGGCCAAATAAATAAACTTAAATGTAAATGTCTCCAGTTGCGCTCTCTTTTCCATACTCTTCACAAGAAAGAATTTTGCCATGCTTTTGCACATAGAGACAAAGGTTGCTGCTGAGATTTTTTAATATGTGGTAATGGCACACATTTTCTGGTTGTGAAATACATTTTTTTTGTTAATTTATTTGCAAAGCAAAACTCAGTGTTTCCCTGCAAATTCAACTCATTCCCAATGACCAAGCAAAAATCGATTCTCATCAATTTTTTTTTTTTTTACAACGCACTGGTGTCATTCAAGCTTAAATAGTTTATTAAAGGAATACTCCACCCAAAAATGATATTATCTTTGTATGTTACTTACCCCATGTAGTTTCTAGTGCCTCCCAAGAAAACTTTTTTAACCTAATTTTTTCATGCAGAATGGAGAGAAAAAAATTAGAATATAATAGACAGAAGTAATGGTCAATGCCGTGGGCACTAGTGGTCAATTACAATGGCAAACAATGCGAAAAACATTCATGCAAAAAAAGAAGAAAAAAAATCTGACATGTCCACATGTCATGCTTTTTTGCTGAAATAATGTTAATCTAGACTAATAAAAGGCAAAGCCCTCACTGACTGACTCACTCACTCACTGACTCATTACTAATTCTCCAACTTCCCATGTAGGTAGAAAGCTGAAATTTGTCAGGCTTATTCCTTACAGCTTACTTACAAAAGTTAAGCAGGTTTCATTTTGAAATTCTACACGTAACGGTAATAACAGTCGATAACGGTCGACAACGTCCACCATGTTGAACTTTCTTATTTATGGCCCCATCTTCACGAAATTTGGTAGGCGGCTTCCCTGCGCTAACCGAAACCGATGTACTTACTTATTTTGATGGTATGATGCCACTGTCGGCCACCATATTGAACTTTCCAACGTCACCAATTTTCCAACTTCCCGTGTAGGTAGAAGGCTGACCCCATCTTCACGAAATTTGGTAGGCAACTTCCCTGCGCTAACCGAAACCAATGTACATACTTATTTCGGTGGCCATATTGAACTTTCCAACGTCACTAATTCTCCAACTTCCCGTGTAGGTAGAAGGCTGAAATTTGGTACTTATTTCGGTGGTATGATGCCACTGTCGGCCGTCATATTGAACTTTTAACGGAAACCGATGTACGTACTTATTTCGTTGGTATGACACAACTGTCGGCCACTATGCTGAACTTTCCAGCGTCACTAATTCTCCAACTTCCCGTGTAGGTAGAAGGCTGAAATTTGGCAAGCTCATTCCTTACAGCTTACTTACAAAAGTTTAGCAGGTTTCATTTCGAAATTCTACCCGTAACGGTCATAACGGTCAACAACGTCCGCCATATTGAACTTTCTTATTTATGGCCCCATCTTCACAAAATTTGGTAGGTGGCTTCCCTGAGCTAGCAAAAACCAATGTACATACTTATTTCGGTGTTACGACGCCACTGTCAGCCGCCATATTGAACTTTCCAACATCACTAATTCTCCAACTTCCCGTGTAGGTAGAAGGCTGAAATTTGGCAGGCTCATTCCTTACAGCTTAGTTACAAAAGTTAAGCAGGTTTCATTTTGAAATTCTACGCGTAATGGTCATAACGGTCAACAACATGTTGAACTTTCTTATTTATGGCCCCATCTTCTTGAAATTTGGTAGGCGGCTTCCCTGCACTAACCGAAACCAATGTACATACTTTTTTCGGTGGTATGATGCCACTGTTGGCCACCATATTGAACTTTTCAACAGTCTTTGTTACTTATGGGCCCATCTTCAAGAAATTTGGTACACGGGTTCCCAACGCTAACTGAATCCTACTTATGTACATATATACATCCATAGCCTGCAGCTCGGCCACTGTGTGAGGTCCCCCATTCCAACGCCTCCCACGTTGTTGGCTGCCTGCCTATATAAGACCGTCCGTCGCTCCGGTCTCTACATTCCCTTCCTTGCTTTGCCACGGGATTCACGTCTCCCTACTGATAACTACAGCCTTTTTGTTTAATCCACGGGTTCTCCACTGCTTTATTGTTTGTTTATTACAATTATAGTTATTGTATAGGTATTTTAGACTTACTTTACATTTCTCAGGTACCCATTTCCTTTATCATTCCAACCCCCATTACCATGTCTATCGAGGTAATCACTATCGATCAAAGAACTGTCACTTACCAAGTGGTTTCCATGCCTAGAGATGGCACCTACCTTTTCCATTCTCTTTGTTACATATTGCACGGCCATATCAGGCTCACTCTTGATATCCGGAGGAACATTGTGTCTTATGTATTGAATGACTGGGACAGGTTCAAGGTGTGGACTGATGATGGTACAGGAGATAATTATACTACACAGGAGCACTAGAAGAGTGAAATGCTTAAGCCTTTCACCTATGGATCTGCATATGAGTTGATGGCTGCCGCTGAATTGTTCGGTTGTTGCTTTCAAGTGTACCGAAATGGCCAAATATTTTACACCTTTCGACAACCGCCAATGCCTCTTAAACATCTTAGATTCACAGGTGACGATTTCAGTAGTGGACACTTTGATGTTTATGAATGTTTAAACTCTCAAAAGCTGGATGTGATTTTATTGATGAAACCGGTTGTGTGCTTACAACACTTGACAGATGCCGAATGTCACTTCAACACAACAAATCCTGCAAATACTGTCGTAATTGAAACAAACCATGAAACTGAAACCGATTAAAGAGTAAGCTCAGCGCACAGCTTGGTCATGTTACAACCGGAGGGCCGAACTGACAACATGGTATACAAAGAGATCCTTAACAAATAATTATTGGCATATTTTCCCTCAGTTTAAAAAGGTTTAATTTTCTTCTTAATAAAGATTTTAATGCAGTTTTATTTGCTGGTCAAGAGTCCTGCTTTGATTCCCATTTTGATCGACCTTGACTTAGAGATAGAACTCAATGTTTATCTTCAGAGTTTTGGGAAACTGTCTACCCTTGTAGCGGAAAGAAAGCCAAGTGTATGCGCTTATTTGGGTAAGAAAGTGGGCAGTGAGGGGGTTGGGCAAAGTAAGAGTGTGACTGCCTTTTTCCAAAAAGATTTCTTTCATTTCAATTGGTGCTTTGTTGCATAAATGCGGTGTTTAGTTCGGTTACCCTTTTGACAGCTTTGTAAAGAGCTTAGCTCAGCTGCAAAAACTGACACTTGTAAGAAGCCTCTCTCTATCTGCTAACAACTGAACATTGACACTTTCTGTTTGCTGTTTATCTGCTGGACACTTGAAACAGGAGATCTCTCTGTCTTTCTGGCAAGAAATCTTTCATTTAAATTTTTGATTTAATAAATATAATCTATAACTAAAGAACTGATCCATCAGGGAAATGTCACTAGGGGCTGAATGAAGACTGCATGAACCCACCGAAAATTTATAATTATTTGTATTGCTTATACTTGCTTCTAATTGGTTCTTAATAAAAGCTTAAATAAGTGACACTCTCCAATTACTGTGGAACCTCGGGTCACGACCATAATTCGTTCAAAAACTCTGGTCATAACCCAATTTGTTAGTGACCCGAAGTAACTTCCCCCATAGGATTGTATGTAAATACAAATAATCCGTTTCAGACCATACAAACTGTATGTAAATATATTTTCTTTAAATATTTTTAAGCAAAAAAATAGTTAATTATACCATAGAATGCACAGTGTAATAATAAACTAAATGTAAAAACATTGAATAACACTGAGACAAACACCCAGGCTCCCTGCTCAGCAGCTTGATCGCTCTCAGCTGCACGCAAGTCTGCGCTCGCTCTCACTCTCTCTCTCTTGCTCGCTCTCTCTCTCTCGTGCGCTTGCTCTCGCTTCTCAACTGTGCACATCACAAACTCCTCAGGAACCACTTCGGCCAAACACCACCTCGCCCCCTCGCTAAGCCACGAGTGCGGTGACTATTTATTAAAACTGGCCTTTTTAATGGGAGCTGTGGACCCGCTATACCACAGGAGGAAACTAGGTTGAGAGGAGGTTACAGTTTTGAGGAAGAGTCCCACTGCTTAATGCACCGAGAACAATGTACAGTACAGGGAGAGACAGAACACGTGCAGGAACCGGAAGGGAAACGAAATGGAGCACAAAGAGTTCACAGCGAATACACAGGGATAGACTGAACACGTGCGGAAATCACCGGCGCGTACGAGCTGGAAGGGAAACTGGCTTGTTCGTCAACCGAGTGTGTGGTCATGACCAGATGCAAAAGTTTGGTGAACTTTTTGGTCGTAAGCCGATTTGTATGTGTTCAGAGACGTTCGTGAACCGAGGTTCCACTGTACTATTTGTGAGGCAAGTGCTGGATTTTCAATGCTTGCCTAACTTCAGTCCCTTCAGGGAACAAAAGAACGCTTTAGTGAAGGCCTGTATTGGTGATAGGTGATTGGTTTGAAGTAACAGATTGAAAGGAAAAGACAGTCCCAGTCAGCAAGCAGAGTTACCTAGGGTTGAATACACAAGGTTGAATATGGACAGCATACCATATAAGAGGTACTGGGTGCTTGACTGATTTAGACATTTCTTCCTACCCCCTTTTAGAAAAGCACCCCAGTGGTCAGTTGGAACCTTTCATGTTAGGTGTATAGCACAAGGTGATCTGATGACACAATCAAATATTCATCCATTATCTCCTCTTTTACATGGTCAACAGAAGTTCAGTTTTGGCTCTGAACCATCCAGCCAAATGCATAAACCAACACTAAGTGGAATACCTGTCAATTCCAAGTTTAACATATGCACACGCTCATCACCACACCATTGGGTTAAAGGGATAAATTATTGTTCTAAAATAATCAATCTTTGTTTATTTATCCATGCTGTCGGACCACCAAGCTGCCTCCATCCCAATATTTTTCAAAGTGAATTTTAATCACACAATTGATGGCCAGACTCCAAAAACTGCAAAGTGGATGCATCTCACAAATTCACCCATTAATTTTAATTACATCATGTGATAATGTTGCAGCGGTGCTTTTGGGAGCCGAGTCTTTATCATTTTTGCTCCGTAAATCATCATGATCCCATCTTTGTACAGCACCTCTTTTAATATTATTCCCAAGTTTTGCTTGACATTCACAACCTATAATGCCAATTGACACTAAACCAGTGAATTATAAAGCAGTTCTTATTGTAATGTGATTGAGTTTCACAACATTATAGTATTAAGAGTAGATACAAGAAGACAATAAAATAATGGAAATCTCATTCATTTGCAGTTCTTTAGGATTTCAGGTTTAAACTGGTGCCATACCTTAGCTTAGCTTTTTTGTTAATTAAACATATTGGCTGTTAATCATTCTGAACTTTAAATAAAAACATTAATGGTGAAGTAACTGAGAGAATATTTCACAAGTCACATGTTCTCACTGAAATGAAGGCAGGGAGCTATGTTAATGTGTTCATGACACAAGTCACAAACCAGCAGAAAGGTTTACCACAGAGGGTCAATGTGCTTCATTGTGTTAAGACAGCCTGACATGCTGAGACAATGGTACCACAGAAAGAGAAAACAAAACCTCTTTACTTGCCCTTCCTCCATTATATTAAAATATGACAAAACAATTGCCTTGGTCTTCTATATTGTGTACTTTCTTAGCTCCCACTTGCCGCCTCCCTCTCACAGCCGCTCTGCTGCAGCAATGATGGACACATGGGATGGAGAATTTTTTTATAGGCAAAGTGTGTAATTTAAACCTGCCTTAGGCATGTAGAAATTACTCCCTTGTGATATCCCTGAAATTAATGGAAACTGTTTTAGCGGATCAGCATTAACATTCTCCTTAGAATGCCCTTTCAGTCTTGGTTCCTCCCTATTTCATTCGATAGAATTTTACTCTGAGTAATCACTTATGTAGTAAGCATATAGCCATGAAGTGATGTTACAAAGATGGCTGGTAAACGAGTGCCTCAGCAATTTGCATGGAGCATTTGTTTTTGCTTATTCTTTTTTCAGTGGAATTTCTGGACATTGGAGTACTTTGGTGCTTTGTTATAATTAATCCTTGGGAAAGATTCACTCTTTTTAAAGAATGGAATACAAATGTGAGTGGTTAAAAGGTGTTTGGAATGCTTCACTGTTTCATTTTCATAAGGCTTACATTTTGAAAGTGATATACATTTAAGAAATAATACAGAAAAATCTGGACCTGCAGCATTAACTGTTAAGTTTAAATTCCAGATGCTACTGAATTTGAATTTAAAAAAATCCTTTGAATAAGCTAATGAACCTGTGGAAAATCTGAGCTTGCAGCTCAGACTAATGTAATACATATTCATAAAGAATTAAAGTCCCAGTTGCGGAATGGGTAGTGCAAGAATCTAAGTGTAATGTGTGTGATTTGCAAATTCTATCCCAGTCTATGCCAGCTTTCATCTGGATCGACTTTCCAACTTATTCTTTAAAAATGCGAATAGTATTTGGGCAAGACAAACATTTAAACGTTGCATTGGAAAAATTGAATACTGCAATTTTTGTACACATTTTGATATAATGGTTTGATTTTTTCAGTTTAAGTCTAGTAAAAAGATGTGACAGTCAAAGTAGGTAGGCTAGCTGCACCAGGTTGAGTATTAAAAGATATTTTCAGACATGGACCATGAACATCCTCTACAAAAATAAAATGAGTGGCCTTAGATGTGGAGAGCAATGGAAGCAGGGTGGAGCAGATGGGTAGAGGCTCAAAGAATTATATAGACGTTAGATTGAGAAGACAGCTGAAGCAAGAAAATGTATGTCTTGTAAGTTCAGTGGACAACCAATTTTCCCTGGTGTTGTAAAAAGCTCATGTTTTATAAATGTTGTTGGTCTCAAACTCACACACACTAGGATATGGTGATGCTCAATTATAGGAAGGACTGGTATTATCCATTTTGCCAGGCTGGAACTCAAGTCTGGCTTAGCAAGTTGCTGCCAGACACTCTTATTGCCAGCTAAAAAAAACTCAGTTTACCAGACAGGGCCCCTTACCAGAATGCAGCATAGTGCCTTATCTGATAGGAAGATCAATATCAGGCCTTGTGACATCAGTAGGTCTGACTTCCAAAGGCACGATCTGGGGACCCAGGTTTTGAACAAAGGACCACAAATCAAGGATAAGCAACATTAATGGGCATCACTTTGCACCAGTGGTCAACCAAGGGGATGAGCTTTAGTGCACCCAAGAAGCCAATGACAAGACCTTGATTCCTTCCTTTAAAAGCCCCAACCACACCCTAACTAACTGCTCTTCTAACCAAGCTTCAACTCAATTTGGCCAACTTTGGTTGCTCATAGCCAGAACACATAGCTGAAAGGGTGTGGCCGAAACAGAGGCTGATCATTCCCTTTACTCCAGAGGATAACTGTGCTAGATTGTAAGGGTGGAATACTTGGCAACCTCATCCAAACTCCAATATAGACATTAGTCCAACCTTGCTGAGGAACAACAAGTGCAAGAACAAGTGAGAGACCTACATAAAAACCATGCCTTCACCATGGTAACAATAGGGGCTGACTGATCACCAGCCAATCGCCAGCTTCTAAGCAAAGAAAGCACACTGAAAATTCTTCTAGAGTCCAGAGAAAGCTGACTGGGAAAGGAACAAAGCATTGCTCACCTCAACCATAAGTATTAATTTGATTTAAAGAACTATTACATTTTAACTATGTTTAAATATTGTCTTTTTTGTGCTTATACACAATACAGTATCACATATATGCACTCACATTACTTTGGGTCCATATATTAGAATTTAACACAGAAAACTTGCCTAGAGAGGGGCAAAAGCTTAAGGTTTTAGTCTCCAACAACATGAAAGATAATAGGTACTGTGCCCTGAGGCATACACTGCTCACAATGGAGACTTATTGTCATGTCTTCAACGTTGATAAATAATGAAAATTGATGAAAACTTAATTAATTAATCAGAATAGATGATTGATATATATTTTTCTGTCTTTTTCACAGAACATTCAACATTCAGTAGAGATTGTGCAAGATTTCTGCACAAAATCATATTAAGAATTCCAGTCACAGAAGACTGAACACCTCCACAACAAAGAATCTGGAGAAAATGTCTTGTTTGGTGGCCTAGCATCCATTAGTTTGATTCAACAAAATCAGTCCAGAAATGGATTTCTAGCAAATGGGCTCACTGGATAAACTATAAAAATTGCTGGGGCTAAAACATTAGTGAAAACAGTGCAAAATAGGATACATACTAGTCATTAATTTTATTAATTTAGCATGCAGCTTACTGTAGGTGTTATCCATGACACCAGTATATCTTTTAAAACATAAATTTACAAATCTAAAACATTTTTTTCATCTTAATTATTACAAAATTAATATTTTTTGTAAATATAGAAGATATGGAGAAATTAATTTGTGCCTTTAGTTCTAGTATGATTGACTACTGCAACCTGTCATTCATAGGCTGTTTATTCCATATGCAGCTTTCAGTTATTTCAAAATTCTCCTGCAAGGATCATTACAAGAACTAGAAAGTACAACCGTATAACTCCAGTTCTTAAGCTATTATACTGGATTACAGTTAAGTTTAGGGTTGATTTCAAAATCTTCCTTTCAACATGTAAATCTTCAATTTTCCAAGGCTCTGATTAATTATTTGAACTTATTATTATTATTAAATTAGAGTTAAGAATTAGTGTTAGGATTACATTTGTGTTAAGAATTTCATCTTAGGTGTCTTAGGCTATTGCCCACAATATAATGTTTTCATTTAAAAATGCAGTTTTTAAATAGAAACGCTCTCCAGCCGCACTGGTGTTTTCACAATGTTTACAAAAGTATTTCAGTCCCCAGTAAACCAACCGAAAACACCAAATGACATAGCCGTTCACCATTACCAGGTATGCGCACATTGGAGGAAGCAGGAAGTTAAAGTGCCCTCAATTCTTTTCTGTGTGTAAATGCAAGTTGCAAATGAATGTCTATTTATTTGCAACTTGCATTTACATAGAAAAGTAATGGCAAAAACGAAAAACAGCAAAAAATTGTTTTGTTTGGAATGACGATGAATTGTTACTGAGCAAAGAAGTTGAGAAAAAGTAATGAGTAGCACTTAATCAGGAAAGGGCCAAGTAATGAGGATGAATCGATTAGAATCTGCAATTTCAAAACATTTTTCATTTTCATCAAGCCACACTGCAACGGCGAGTCAGAGTATTTAGAAATATACATCTCAGGAGAGAGTTTTATAAAGACTCCATTTTCAGGTTGAAAAAGTCTGAATGAAAGGCAAAAACTGTGACTGCTTTTTTAAATGAAAATGAAGTGTAGATGTAGCCTCAGTGTTGACGGGACAACTATGATCAGTTCGTCATGCACTCTTTAAGCTCATAATACAAGTTGGAAAGTCTAGTCCCTTTATCAAAACACTAAGGTTGCCTTCCTCATAATGATCTCTTTACAACATTCTTCATATTACTGTGCAGTGTTGCCAGGCTAGAGCTCACTATTTGCTGGGACACCATAGAACTAAGGATTCATGGAGCATGTACAGTAGTTCCCAAGCAGGATGTTACAATTGACATTTAACCATTTCTAAGATACAGCCAGCTATATATTTGTTTGTAAATTCTTGTTATTTATGTACCAATTTATTTACCCTTTTTCTGCCTGTACGCTTTTATACAGATAAAATACTATGGCAAACACATACTGTATCAAAGATGTACACAAAAAAGGACATTTATGGTATGGACTAAAATGTACCCATTTTATTAGACTGCTTAAGTAATTTACATTTTTCATTTTCATATGTTATTTTGGAGGTCAGGTATGCACAAGTATTTGAATGTTTGGATCTTAAGGAGAATATTTCTGAACTTTTTATTTTTTACATTTTAATACTCTGTTTTAGGAATTTTTGAAGACTTTTGTTTCGTTTATTATTTGCTCTCTGATTCCTGTAATGTTGCCCACTGATTATATAATTTTATTGTGATCAATAAATTACACTGATGTGCTGCACAGAGCTGATGTCACAGCCACCAGTTTACTGGCATTTTATTTGCTGAAGGCAAAAGGAGATGCCCTGCTTATAAAACAATGCAAATTTTAAAAACTGAAGGCTATAGCCTCATTTTTTTACATGCAGTTTTCACCTAGCCCCTCCCTTCTCTATGTATTGCTTAGTATTGCTAATCATATAAAAGTCACACTAAATGAGGGAAGGGAAATAAAAAAGGAACCTGTCTAGCTTTAGCTTTCTTTATAGTGTTTTTGTCGTAGCCACTGAAAGAATCTTTCTCTCTCTAGTGTGTTTGAAGAATCTGAATGTGAGGTATGATTTAACTCGTATGTTAATGAGCCTATCAAGGAGCAAGATATGACAGCTTTCAGAAGATAGTGGTTTAAACAGACAGTCTGTAACTATGCTGTCGCAAAAAAGGTACAGAGGTGCTGTTTTTTTAAACAAGATTAATATTGTGATGATAAGTGACAGTGGCCAAGATCGTGACAATCAGTTGGATGATGTGGAACCTCTAGACTCTGGCACTGATGTGAAAGCATTTCTTCATCCCAAGGCGTCCAACTGGTCACAACTGTCAGGACAGCACTACATGGACATTCTGCCATCCACTGAGCACAAACTCACCAACTACCAGATGTGCTGGGTACAACAAGCATGAATAGCACAAAGAAAGCTGTTACAGCATATTTGTGGTACATGTGCTTCTAAGCCTGCACTCGGTGTGGCGCAATGCTTCAAGCACTCAAATATAGACTTACTGGTGAAAATATAGTTAGATTCAGTTTCTTTACATTTTTAATTTGATTTATTTACATTTTCAGAGTTTTCTTAGAGTTACTGTTGATAATAAACCTTTTATTTCTAACACATTTTTCAATATATCTTGGGAGAGTTCATTTTTTATCATATATGCTTAGACATATACTGCAGGGTCCTAGTAAAGAATGTTTTAATTTAATGAGTTAGAGCTTTTTGATCTTTAGCTTGTTTTTGGATTCTGCACTTAAATTAGGTATTTGATATTTCTTTTATTTCCTTTTTACCTGTAAATGCTGACCTCTGTTTATTTTGTGACTACTCATATGACTATAGAATTGAATAATAAAAGTCTCATCTTCTGTCTGATCCACCAGGGGCCTCATGCATAAACGGTGCGTATGCACAGAAATGTTGCGTAAGAACTTTTCCACGTTCAAATCGCGATGTATAAAACCAACACTTGGCGTAAAGCCACGCACTTTTCCACGGTACCTCATACCTTGTCGTACGCAAGTTCTCTGCTCTGTTTTGCAGACTGGTGGCACCCAGCATCAAAGCAGTACTACTGTTCCTGTGTGGTTACTCTTTATTTTCCTGACGCAGCTTTATAAATACAGTGAAACTAACCGAAAGTTGTTTATTAGTGTAATGCATCTGATTGTAATTAACTTGTAACAATATAATGGTCCAGGGAATAACCATAGTATTCCAAATACCATAACCGCTTTAGCGTTGTTACTCTCACTGCACCTTCTTCTTCTTCTTTTTCTTTCAGCTGCTCCCATTAGGAGTTGCCACAGCGGATCATCTTTTTCCATATTACTCTCACTGCACCACTCGGAGTATTTATATCACTGTATCTGAGTGGGGAATCACAGCAGCAGCAGACGGAAAGAGAATTATCGGTATACAGTATCAAGCACACGCTGTCTCAGCCACAGCAAAACGTTTCAAAGCCTTTCCTGTGCGGACCTCGCAGTTCAGAAACAGTTTCATCCCAAGAACTTTAAACACACTCAATCAATTGCTGCTTGTAAAACTTTGTACTTATAAGTACAATCACCCCACTGTAAACTTGCACTACAGTTATAATATTACACAACCTGAGCCACTTTATAAAGCACATATTTACATATGATGACGATATAATTTTTAAGATGAAGTGCAGCAAAATATGTTTATTATACAAATAACTTTAACTTCATTTAAATAATCTATATTCTTCACTGGGAGTGGCGTGAAGGACAGAATAATTAAACATGTACTACAAAGATATTTCAATGTTCCTTAAACATTTTGAAGAATCGGCGCTCTAAGCATACAGATGGCTTAACGTCTATTACAGAGCTGATTGTGTGGCGATACTTGGAGAAAGAAAAGGACTGACTGCGGGGCGGCCACGCCAATATATATTGAATATAAAACAGAAAGAGAAAATAACGACACAGCTAAAAACACAGCGGCAAATTTCGACAAAAGTTAAACGCTTGTGTTATGAGCACGAGGCGGCTATGCAGTGTCCACAATGGACGTGGCCATCCACCGTGCATAAGATACCATATTGACATTGGCGGGCGAAGGGGCCACCGATTCCTTCTCTGCCTCGGGCCGCCACAAGCCGAGAGCCGCCCATGAGTACTGCTGCAATAAATAATTTCATCGAAGGTCGCACACAATCACGCACCGTGTTCCCCTGTTTAATGACATGCTTTAACTCCTATCATCATGAAAAAGATATCACGTATACATCTCAGTATTTTAATTATTCAGAGAGCTGTAATATCACGAATGTAATGGATTCTGTGTCCTGTCGGAGAAAGAAAAAGCGGAAGCACGTAGTGATTTACACACATAGAGCAAAAGATCAAATACAAAACAAAGCATTTAACGTGCTACTTTAGTTACGATGGGATTTGAGAAACTACTAAATTAAACAATTTTAAGGTGAAGTTTATGATGTTCTACTTTAATGACAAAATAAACTATGTGATTAAAGTTGAAATCTTGTGCTTTTTTCCTACTGTGTGCCTTTTTTTTTCTCTGTACCCTAATAAGCTTTCATATGACACTCAGATGGTGGGCTACGTCTTGCCTTTGCACAGCAACTTTGACATGTAACAACTTCTTTTTTATGTCGGGCACTGTACGACTTTGTGAACTTGAGCTCTTAAGTTTCTCCAACACACTATGTCACTCGATCAACTTCCTTTTGTTTAAAACAAAAAATAGTACGTTTTTCTTTGCCTCCACTTGGAAGTCACTGAAATTCCCTCTTGCTTTTGCCATTGCTTTTTCACAGAGCGCTGAGCTTAAGGGCTATTTATATTGATTTGCATATTCAAAAAGGCGAAATTCTGGGAGGAGATGGGGTAGGACAGAAGGCACGTGCGTTACTTTTCACGCAGATCGGGATTTATGGAGTGGAAGAATGGGGAAGTGGGCAATTTTTGGATTTCTGGATTTTTCTGTGCGTAAGCACATTTCGGCTTTTGTGCTTATGTCATGTTATAGTGCGAATTCTACGCACGGTGCTATGCATGAGGCCCCTGGTTGGGCTTTCTCAACTCAAACTTTTCTAGTGGTCACAATGAAAAGGCAAAAAGAAAGTTGTCACAAATGAAAAGCAACAAACATACAATATTTTTTAAATAGTGTAGAGACTTGCAATCTATAATAATAAAAGGCAAAGCCCTCACTCACTCACTCACTCACTCATTCACTCACTCACTCACTCACTCACTCACTCACTCACTCATCACTAATTCTCCAACTTCCCGTGTGGGTGGAAGGCTAAAATTTGGCAGGTTCATTCCTTACAGCTTCCTTACAAAAGTTGGGCAGGTTTTATATCGAAATTCTACGCGTAATGGTCATAACTGGAAGCTGTTTTCTCCATTTACTGTAATGGAGATGAGCTTGAACGCCGTGGGGGCGGAGTTTCATGTGACATCATCACGCCTCCCACGTAATCACGCAGTACGTAGAAAATCAGGAAGACCTCCAAAAAGCGCTGAAGAAAACATGCATTATATAATTGAGAAGGCAGCGAAACAATAAGAAGCGAGCGAGTGACATATACAACTATATTGATGAGTTCTGCTACTTCGGAAACAAAGCACGATGTAAACCTACACTTTAAATTAAGTTCATAGACAGCTGCGCTGGCGTTTGTAATTTAGTGCCTGCCCATATAAGGCCGTCCGTCAGCGGCAATCCAATAGCAAACTGCCACGGGTAAATATTCACGGGTGAAGGACTGTGCTTATGGAGAGGAAGATGAGATGGTCAGGGTGGTGTTTGACACAAACTCAGCGAAACTGCGAGAGAAAGTTTTAAGTGTCAGGACTAAGGTAACATTAAATACAGCCATGGACATAGCACGAGATGGCACCAGCACAGCTGGGAACCTTCGATGCATGTACACCGAGCGGCTCACGTGAACTGGCGAGTGCACAGATAAAAGGCAACAGTTCCAAAGAGCTGAACAAAACCGAATTACACAATTGAAAAGGCAGCAAAAATATGAAGCGTCTGATACATACAGCATATTCATAAATGCTGCTACTGTGGAAACAAAGCACACGGTGGAAAAAGTCAATGTCCCGCTAAAGGAAGACAGTGTAAAAAAAAAAACCCGTGCATGCAGTGTGTCAGGTCTCAGATAAAGAAGAAGACGAGCTGTTTATTGATGCAGTAAGAAACGAATCGATGAATGAAACCTGTCATCTTTACAACGATTGACAAACACGGAATGTAACTTGAACACAACACATCCTACAAATACAAACCTGATTGAAAGAAATAATGATAATCAAATCCTTGATGACAGCAACACTCAGTAACACTCACAAAACAAATACTGTATATTGACAGTCATGTTACGTTATTTTTAAAATGTTCCCTTTTCTTTTTCATAACTTCTACTTCTCCACTGCGATACGCGGGTATATATTTAAATGTATATATATACCCGATCTACAGTACATACTCAGATAGACAAGCCACATGCTGTGGCGCAATTGTAGAGTCTTAAGCCTCTAATGCGACATTCGAGGTTCGATTCGAGAGGGATGCACTGATATGTCGCGCTATCCGATTCATTTTACCTTCGCATCTTCTTGGTTTGGGACGTATGAAAAAATATTCGGTTAACGCAGAATCATGTTACGTTATTTTTAAAATGTTTCCCTTTATTAGCACAAGCACAGCTGAGAAGCTTCGATGCATGTCCTCCATAACGCGTTAAAAAAATAACGCATTTAATCACACTTTCAATTCCAAGCAAACGGGAACTTTTGTCAATGCATGATTTCCTGGTACATCCATTACACTGATGCACACATCACAGCTACAAAAATGTTAGAGTCGGAATAAAGCGTTCCTACGACTGATCATTTCGACTTCCGAGAAAGCCTTGATAAAAGCATGGTTTTGTGCACACTGAAAAGCAAGCAAAATTAGATGCATTACAGAAAGCAGACTTTGTGGCTCTTACTGGGGATCATTGGACTTCCGTGACCGTTAGTAATTCTAATTACATCTAATTACAAAATGTTCAATGATCACACTGTTTTAGCCTAATGTACAAAATAATTTTGGCTAAGGTTACTCAGAGTTTAAAGATTAAGTTGGTCAAATTACCTTTTATGTTTCTGACTTATTTTTTTAAGAAGAAAAACTGTACTTTATGTTGAAATTTTGGTTATTATTATTTAAAGACAATACTATTCTGAAAATCTACTTAAAGTACTTAAACTACCACTTTATTTTTAAGTCTGCCCAATTTTAACCAGGGATGATATTTTTGTTTCTGTTTTGAATTCAAATGCAGTTTAAAGGCTTTTTTTCAGAAATTAAAACAGCTTCAGTTTACAATATTCATGTACATGTCTATTATTTGATTCTGTCGCCCACTAAAACACTTTTAAATAAAAAAAAAAAATTTGCGATTTGGGGCAAATTTACGTGTGCGATTACATCACGATTAATCCTCTAATTAATTGGATTAATTTTTTTAATCAAGTCCCACCCCTAATATATATATATGTGGATATATATATGTAGATTTGTATATATATGTGTATATACAGTATATATGTAGATATGTATATGTGTATATACAGTATGTATATATGTGTGTGTGTATATATACAGTATGTATATATATGTATGTGTGTATATGTGTATATATATATATATAACTGTGTATATATATGTGTATAGATGTATATATATATATATTTATATATATATATGTTTGTATATGTGTCAGTGTGTGTGTGTATATATATATATATATATATATATATATATATATGCCAGCAACACTCATGACAATGACAAAACAATTACATTGTCAATCATGTTACGTTATTATTAAAATGTTTCCTTTTCTTTTACTTCTCGCTGCCAATCACAGGTATTTTGCTATATATATATATATATATATATATGTATATATATATATATAGATATATATAAATATATACAGATATATATATATATATATAAATATATATATATATAAATAGATAGATATGACAACAACACTCAATATCAATGACAAAACAATTACATTAACAATCATCTTACGTTATTTTTAAAATGTTTGCTTTTCTTTTTCATAACTTCTTTAACACACTACTTCTCCGCTGCGAAGCGCGGGTATTTTGCTAGTCTGGAATAAATAGAGGTTTTAGAAATTGAGATGAGAATTGTTTCTTAGATTTTTGTTCCTTTCCACCTTCCCAGAGTGGCAGCTGTCTTGCCTGATTAAGCTGCTCATGTTTTTTTTAGCAGTGGCTGCAGTCATTTTTTGTTTCATGCAAAAGATTTGATACAACAGAAATTGTTTGTGTTACATCAAAGATTTGTAAAAACATTTATTCTATATTTCTTTACAGTAGTAAATAAAGTTCTTTATATATATATATATATATATATATATATACAGTGGTGTGAAAACTATTTGCCCCTTCCTGATTTCTTATTCTTTTGCATGTTTGTCTCACAAAATGTTTCTGATCATCAAACACATTTAACCATTAGTCAAATATAACACAAGTAAACACAAAATGCAGTTTTTAAATGATGGTTTTATTATTTAGGGAGAAAAAAAATCCAAACCTACATGGCCCTGTGTGAAAAAGTAATTGCCCCCTGAACCTAATAACTGGTTGGGTCACCCTTAGCAGCAATAACTGCAATCAAGCGTTTGCGATAACTTGCAATGAGTCTTTTACGGCGCTCTGGAGGAATTTTGGCCCACTCATCTTTGCAGAATTGTTGTAATTCAGCTTTATTTGAGGGTTTTCTAGCATGAACCGCCTTTTAAGGTCATGCCATAGCAACTCAATTGGATTCAGGTCAGGACTTTGACTAGGCCACTCCAAAGTCTTCATTTTGTTTTTCTTCAGCCATTCAGAGGTGGATTTGCTGGTGTGTTTTGGGTCATTGTCCTGTTGCAGCACCCAAGATCACTTCAGCTTGAGTTGATGAACAGATGGCGGACATTCTCCTTCAGGATTTTTGGTAGACAGTAGAATTCATGATTCCATCTATCACAGCAAGCCTTCCAGGTCCTGAAGCAGCAAAACAACCCCAGACCATCACACTACCACCACCATATTTTACTGTTGGTATGATGTTCTTTTTCTGAAATGCTGTGTTCCTTTTACGCCAGATGTAACGGGACATTTGCCTTCCAAAAGTTCTACTTTTGTCTCATCAGTCCACAAGGTATTTTCCCAAAAGTCTTGGCAATCATTGAGATGTTTCTTAGCAAAATTGAGACGAGCCCTAATGTTTTTTGCTTAACAGTGGTTTGCGTCTTGGAAATCTGCCATGCAGGCCGTTTTTGCCCAGTCTCTTTCTTATGGTGGAGTCGTGAACACTGACCTTAATTGAGGCAAGTGAGGCCTGCAGTTCTTTAGACGTTGTCCTGGGGTCTTTTGTGACCTCTCGGATGAGTCGCTCTGCGCTCTTGGGGTCATTTTGGTCGGCCGGCCACTCCTGGGAAGGTTCACCACTGTTCCATGTTTTTGCCATTTGTGGATAATGGCTCTCACTGTGGTTCGCTGGAGTCCCAAAGCTTTAGAAATGGCTTTATAACCTTTACCAGACTGATAGATCTCAATTACTTCTGTTCTCATTTGTTCCTGAATTTCTTTGGATCTTGGCATGATGTGTAGCTTTTGAGGTGCTTTTGGTCTACTTCTCTGTGTCAGGCAGCTCCTATTTAAGTGTTTTCTTGATTGAAACAGGTGTGGCAGTAATCAGGCCTGGTGGTGGCTACGGAAATTGAACTCAGGTGTGATACACCACAGTTAGGTTATTTTTGAACAAGGGGCAATTACTTTTTCACACAGGGCCATGTAGGATTGGATTTTTTTTCTCCCTAAATAATAAAAACATCATTTAAAAACTGCATTTTGTGTTTACTTGTGTTATATTTGACTAATGGTTAAATGTGTTTGATGATCAGAAACATTTTGTGTGACAAACATGCAAAAGAATAAGAAATCAGGAAGGGGCAAATAGTTTTTCACACCACTGTATATATATATATATATATATATATATATATATATATATATATATATACATACAGGGTATATATATATATATTTATTACATATTAGGTTCCACCAGTTGGGTCTTTTCCTTTTGTTAATCTGAAAATCATAGATAAGGAGAAAAACTTTAATGACAATGTTTATGAAAACAGTATATTACATTCACTTTGATACTTTATTTTAAAGTAGAACCTATTACTTTATTAAATTTTAACATCATATGTTATTTTCCATTTTTACTTGAACACTAATATTCACACAGAAATAAAATACATAACCTCAGACTCATACTGATTCTGCATATAGCTAGCAACTACAACTTATCTTTGAAACTGTCAGAAGTGGGTACTTTTTCACTGTTGCTTTTGGAAATGTTCAGCATATTTCATTTACTTGAATAATTTTTATTTATCAAATTCATTATGTCACTTTGTTGAAGATTAGTCTGTTATAATGTTGCTTTTTGCTTTCAGGAATATTTTCTTATGTCCCTGAATCACATACACACAGTTTTACAGGAGATGCGTATACAAGCAAAAAAATGCTGAATTTCTAGGTCTGTGCATTGTATTATTGGTTGTGTGAAAGCATTATAAAGTGCACAGCCAATATACAGTATATTTGACATGTGGTATGCTATTCAGAGCTAGACTCTGTACATGCAGCACTCTTTACACACACCCTTTTTCATTCACAAGGTACCATATCGCATGTTCTCCTTTCCTCATGTGAATTCTGTGCTGGCTGTGTAATTTGAATTGTGACAGCTTTGCTGCTCTCAGATACTTGGTACACAGTGATACTGGCTGTGTACTTTATATACCCAGTTGTGGAAAAAACATTACATGGAAATGGGCACATTATGGATGCAGCCAGCTGTGTGTAAATATCACGACACTGGAAGGTGACTCAGACAAACAATGTATGAAAATGCAAGAATAAACAGTTGATTTTCTTTGTTGTTTATATGCCGTAAAACCATGTGTGTTTTTTATTCAAACAGCGCATTTGTGTGTGCATGAGATTCAGTACAAATTTTCATTTATTCTAAAAAATGCCTCACTAATGGATAAGTAGCATGTTGCATATGTCCTGCTGTCTTCCAAATGAAAGTGTATATTCATTCTCTTATTTGTATACATCAAAGGGTCTGCTGTGTCTGTGGATACCATCCTTGGTGTCCCATCTAAAGTGTTCTCTCCTTTCCCTTTATTAAAGTGATGCTGGCAGTGTAATTTGTATTCCAAGTCCTGTGAAACATTTAAGCTTATTTTGGCAAACTGAAATAAAGTGAGCACTGATAGTTTGCAAGTTGGCTTATTATCTTTTTTATTACATATCCTGAAATCCAAGAGGTCATTGAAGGCATGACCTCTTGAACACAGTCATCAGTAGTGTGTCTATCTGCAGAGACAGTGTCGACCATGTTGAGAGGTTTACTTACCTTGGCAGGGACATTCATGTCTCTGGTGACTCTTCCTATGAAGTCAGTAGACGGATTGGAAGAGCATGGGGGGGTCATGAAGTCGCTGGAGAAGGGTGTGTGCCGCTCCCAATATCAATACAAAAGGATGAAGGTCCAAGTGTTTAGAGTCCTGGTACTCCCTGTCTTGCTCTATGGTTGCGAGACATGGACGCCATCCAGTGACCCGAGACAGTGAATTAATGCTTTGGCACTGTGTCTCTTTGAAGAATCCTTGAGCACCACTGGTTTGACTTTATGTTGAATGAGCAGTTGTTCATGGAGTCCCGAATGAGGCACATTAACTGCATTGTGAGGGAGTATCAAATACGGCACTACTGCCATGTGGCATAATTCCCTGAGGGTGATCCGGCTCACAGAGGACCCAAGTAGTTGGACCAGGCTAAGGGGATGCCCACATAACACCTGGCTGCAGCAGATAGAGCTTAATTTCTTCAGGGTGGGACTGGACCATGTGTCTTCCTGAGGGGTTGCCGACTAGGATCCCGAGCTGTTTCGTCATGTGGTAGGTGTGGCAACACGCTGTACCAGTGCATGTGCTCTCCAACCTGACCTGATACTGAAAGCATATGAGTAATATTTTTTCTGTAATTACTGTATAGAGATCTGGAGGAGAGAGAGATAGAAATTCGCATTTTGGTAGCAAAATACAACAACCTCGATAGTGGTGGCTAGACTGGATTTCTGTAAAAAGAATATGTAAATGCAGTCATGTCCAAGCAGGAGGAGAGAGACAGCAATTCACACATGGATACCCACATTCATTGGTATCACTTGCGGTGGTTATAGGGGTCTTTCATGTGTAAAAACAAAGAAAAATGTTATCAATCACATTTTCTAAACAGAATTTCAGAGTTTCACCAGCATGGGCATGTGCAGTGCAGCCAATTAGGAAATATGAAACAGGAACAGGAATATGACACACACACTGATTAAATATTAAAAGAATTAAAAACAAAGCTAATTGCCGTTGGCTGTGGCAATTCCAATGTTAATTAATTTCTCTTTTTTTCTTTTTTTTTTAGATTGCTGCCTTTTCAGTTTTCTTTTTTTTTCTGTGGTGTTCAAAATTTCATTTAGTAGTTAGTAAAAATAGGAAGGAGCCCAGGATGACAGCATTAGAGACAGGGAGTGAAACACGGTCTGAAGGTAATTTTGTTGTATTTCATGCTAGGCCTGCTAGGATTCACTCACGCAAACCTGTTAATTTAGTTGCATGTTTAGTAATATTCTTATTTTTTTTTTATGTGACATATGAGTGAGACAGTGTGACTTGGGTCCTCTCGTGCAAGAGTGTACATTGGGCAGTAAATGTCCTTCAAAATCCCTGATGTGCTACAATGGCCACCATCTCATGCCTTTCAATATTTTTAGGTCTTCCTTACATGTTTTGTACCATGTATTTCTAGGCAGTCTCTGTTTTAAATCCATTAAATGGTACCTACTGCATGGCAATTTTGGCATGTCTGTAATCCTGCATGTCTACGATATGCCTGTCCAGACAGATCCTGTGTTGTGTAATTATGAGCTGTAAAACAGTAAACCTTTTAGCTCATTAGACTGTATGTAACAGCACTTGATATCTTAAGTAGGTATCCTGAATAATATTCCAAAATAGTGAAAAGAGAAGCATCCCTTCAGTTTTATTTGGATTAATAATAAATGAAAAGTTGTGCTTGTCATGGTTTAGCCAGGGCTCCTTCCATTGTTTTAATTTATTTTACTGTTTATTTTGTTTTTTAGAAATTCTTTTCTCTTTTATGTTACTGAATTTTCTGTTTTCTTTTGAATTGCATTATATTTTAACTAGTATTTTCTTTTTTATTACTTTTGGTTTGTCTTCTTATGTTACCTCTGTTGGTTATCTTCCTTGTCTTCTGAATGTTGAACCTAAGGGGTGGATCCCCCTGACAGTGCAGCTTAAAGACCAACCACAGCTCTATATAAGACTTAAGAGGCTTCAGTCCAGTGTTGATGCATTGGGTTTCCAATCTTTGTTATTTGGTTCCCTTCTTTTCTTGCCTTATTGTTTGCTTATTTTTTGTTCTTGATTTTTTATTTTAGAGGATTTGTTTTTGTTAGTACTGAATTGAATTAATTTGTATTTCTAGAATTTTTTTAGAATTTTGTAACCTTGGCCTGTTTCATTAAATTTATTTTTCTAAATAATTCACCTCATCTTTTAATAATTTGTAAGCCTTTTCTTGTTTTTGTGTGTGTAAGCTGCAGGCTCATTTCTTACGTTTCAGGGCAAGGAATTCAAGTTGTGGTTCTTCTCTAAAATCCCAAGAGACATCATTATGAATAAGTTGCAAGAGTATATTGTGTATCAGATAAATGTTCTCTAAAGATTTTTATTCATTACAAATTTGATATTCCAGGTCACAGAGGAAGGTGAAATTCTTTTTTGGAAAAATCTAATTTTTGTCTTTTTTGATTTACTTGTTATAAGCTGATTTTGTTTTGAAAGTTTTATAAGACCTGATTTTATCATTGATTGATTGATTATGTTATGCATGCAATTGCATGTTTTGGGGTTGGGTAATCAATTTTTTGAAAGGGTTAGTAATGTTTGCATCTTTTTCAATGCCATTTTTTGTTTTTCATTGGGGTCTGCAATTTTCAGGCAAGGTTGCCATAATATTGCTATAAGTATTTGACCAGAAGCATGCGCAGAGTGATGTGACCATTGCAATAGTATAAAAAAATCAGCAACGTGCACTTCCTGGTTGTCTGCGATTTTGTCTGCATGGATGTGAACCTCTGGACTGTGGGCCATTTATACCCCTACAGCCAAGACAAAACGGCGCACTGGATGTTTCCTTCATTTCACATAAAAAAAGTTTTTTGTTGTTTTTAGAAAACAGGTCTTCATAGCTTAACAATAATTTCTTTAAACACAAATTGCAATCCTGAAAGAAAATGTAGTGAAAAGCTTTTTTTCTTTAGCTAAAAGTTTCAAATGACCCAGTCAGCTACCATAGATCAGTTGCAGTTTTATCATCCAATTGCTCTTACATGAGACTGAACTGGTATATCTTGGGAGTACAATTTAATCAGAAAAATACCAAAGCGAAGGAAGGTCAATACTGAACGTTGTGTATTTCAATAAATGTGGAGAGAGAGTTACTTCTTTATGGATTTTAAAGATAAGATATTTTTCTTAATTTACAGAGAAATTCATGTTATTTTCTAAAAGATCAATGTTGAAAGACATTACACCACTAAACTTACAAATTACAACATTTTTCAAGGAACATTGCAACCAGCCAAAAACAAGTTTCTTAGGAATATTATGTTTGAGCAACAAGGCACCTTCCTGTGACCTAAAAGGGAGATATATAGTGTCACAGAGGCCAATTATATTGTGAATGAACGTATTGCTAAAAGACTGAGGCCATATGCTGATGTTGAGTTTGTGGAAAGCACATTTGCTAACTTGTTTATGTCACCAAAAAAATGAAAATTTCTTTCAAAGAATAAGTTTGGCTTGTTGTACTGCTCACAAAATACTGAGAAGTAACAGGAAGATTCTGCTGCCAGTTCTGAGTTTTACTCATTTGCTTAGGATGAGATAACAGACTATAACAAATACCAGCCATCTAGCAATTTTTGTGTACTGTATTACTAAGGTGTTTGAGATGTGAGAAGATTTGGTTACTGTGCATAACACAACTAGAGGTGAGGATTTTTTGAAACACTGATGATGGCAATGCAGTCATTTGTTTTGTCAATGTAAAAACATAGTGGTATGATAACTGACCGTGCACTACACATGAAGGCGTCACATAAGATGTAAGTGACTCTCATAGGAAGGGAAATAGCATGACTTTGTCTGGATCTAAGCAATTAAGTGACATATCATTGCATCATTCACTGAGAAAATCTGTGTTCACAATCACTACATCTGAACAATGTAATGACAACCGTTGTTTCTTGTTTCCTGAATGAAAATGAGACGTTAAATTTAACTTTTTAAAATAGAAAGATGAAGCCATGCTTCCGAATGCTTTTGCCACGTCATTTTTTTTCATTCCAGGATTGTTCATTTTTCTTTCCGAGCAAACTGATGCCATTTCTCACTAATTTTCTTCATCTCAAAGAAAACTTTGAGAACTGCTATGAAATGGAACAGTACAGTATCCACATACGACACAACTACTCACATGGACGCAAGGCAGGGCCTTGACTCAGAATTCCGCTATGTGTATGATGTTACTCAAACATTCTCTCCGAGACTGACCGAGACTGGAAATTTCACAACAGACTGTCTCTTTCTTTGGGACAGCCTTGTGCAGGGTTCCTGAGACGGGGCGTGGAAAGTGTAGGCGTGGTAATAAGTATATCACGTTATTATCTTTGGCGGCCATTTTTAGTCAATAAAACCTTCATTAGACTGAAATTTACATTTCATTAAAATGAAATTTGTTTAACACGATGTTGTATGTACATTTGTTTGGGCCAACAAAAACTATTTTATTTTGAAAATTCCACTACTTACGTATTTGCTATAATGGGATCTTATTTGAATATACCTGTACATATATATAAAAATCAACAAACAATATATAAACACAAAAACAAGTTTGTATTTCAGGGATCAAATGCAGTTAAAAGGTAGTATCTGTTTGTCACTGGTGGTGTAAAAGTAAAAGTTCCAAATAAGGTTGTAAGAGCCATTTTCCTAGTTCTCTAAGATTAATGAATATTTTACTAGATGACAATGCATAATCTATGGGAGGTTCCTATAACCCCCGTAAGTAGAATTGTATTGGTATATTCTTGCCATTTCTAACAGCTTTGAGTAAACATTATTCTTCAGTTAGTGACAGCCTTGGCATGAGCAAGGTGTGGAAGGCATAAGGTTTTAAACCGTGTCAACCAGCCTACGGGCTTTTTGAGTGTGTAAAGTAAATATGTAAGAAAACAGCACTTAATTTATGTGCTGCGCCATACGTTTAAAGCATACAGAAGAAGAAGCCAAGAATATTTAAATATATAAGAAGTTAAGAATCTAGAAGTAAAGAACTTTTAAGTACAGAAATAACTAAAGTTTCTCAAGAAAAGCTAAGTTTAGAGTAGATAAATTTTTCCCTTTTTTGCCTTTTATTCTACATGTGTAATTATTTTTTCTTTTATTCTTGTGTGGATTATTTGCTTTTCACTTTCACTAAATATTTTAAAACAAACTTGTGGACTGTGAGATTTCTTTCGACGCTCGTTTTACCCGTGCTTGACAACTCCTTACGCCTCGGCAGGTACAAAGGTGATTGTGAGATTAATCATCCTGCATGTTAGTCTTCAGATCTGAGCTCACTTCTGAAAGTATAAATGTAGGTTTCCTCTTTTTGGTTGGACTGCTATTTAAAGCTGTAACTTCTTGTTAATTCAGTTAATTCCACCTTACTCCTTGGTATTTCTTTACCTGCTTCACCTGCTTCTAAGATCTACTCTTTTCTTCATCCATCTGCCAATCTAGGTTTACCTTGAGGACCCCAAAGCACTCTGGGATCAAGATTTTAAGGAACAGAAACCCCATTAAAGGCACTGAAAGAGCCATCTGTTATTTAGTTAGGCTATGTTAAATTGATAGAAGTGTTTTCTTAGCTACTGTATGTTAAAATATATGCTTATATATTAGCACATATTAAATGGGAGGTTCTATTATAAACCCCACAAGTTAAATTATAAGTGGAATATTCTAATTATTTCTTGTTCCTCTGACTACAGACTAGTTTCATTTTATGATCTGTTTTGCAATTGATAAGGCGTGGAGAGCAAACAGTTTCAAACCGTATGTACAGAATGTACTAAGTAAAGCCTATGTAAGTTTGCCATTGAGAAATAATACAACTTTTAAGTACAGAAAGTAACTGAAGTTTAACATGAGAAAACTAAGATTGTAGAAGAAACTTTTTTTCCTTTTTGGCCTTTTATATTTTGCATGTGCAATATTTTTTTTTATAAATTATTGTGATTTGTTCCTTTTTAAATGTTCAATAAACCTTTTAAAAACTAACTTTACTGGAATGAGAAAATTCTTATGTTAAGGTTTTCGCTCATGCTGGATCCTACTTTGCCAACTCAGTAGCTGCTCACTTTTAGGAATTTGGAAAAGACACAGCTACAGGCCCACTCCGTGACAAAATGTACATAAAACTTGTTACATAGTTGTCTGAATTGGTTGGAAAAAGAATGTTGGTATTTTTAGTTTGACAGATTCTTTTTTAACATTGTTCATTTTATCATCACTTTGAATGCCCTGTGTTAATGTTTGTGTTTTTCCCTCTTAAAAAAAAAGATGAGTCTGCAAAGATCGAAATCAGACAGTAACTTCCAAGTTTACTAACAGAGGCGAATATTTGTGTATAAGCAATCAGAAGGCAGTGGAACTGCACCTGCTTTACTTAGCCATAGAAATGAAATCATGTTCAGATTTCTATCTATACATTCTATCTATACAGAACCAACGTAGGAAACATTTTGAAAGAGATGCTATTCTTATCACCTTGGGTTCATTCTATTTTACTCTGTTCTACAGAGTATTTAATTAAAGGAAATATTAGGAAATGTGTCTGGTACTACACCTGATAATATATGTGCAGCCTTTGTTTATGCTTCAATCTACTGTATATAATGCACATCTGGAGTACTGTGTGCAGTTCTGGTCACCACTGTACAAGAAAGGCATAGCAGCACTTGAAGCTGTGCAGAGGAGAGCAGCCACATGCATCCCAGGACTTAAGGACATGTCCTACTCTGACAGACTCAGAGAATTAAACCTGTTTAGTCTTGAGCAGAGGACACTGCAAGGGGACCTAATTCAGGTATTTAAAATTCTCAGGTATTTAAAATTCTCAAAGGCATTGATAAAGTACTTCTAGCAATATTCTTTCAGCTTAAGGGTGAATTACATACCCAAGCACATCAGTGGATTTTAAGGTGAAGTGCATTTAAAACTGAAGCCAGGAAGTGCTTCATTACTCAAAAAGGAGTGGGAATCTGGAGCCAACAACCAAGTTATATAATTGAAGCAGAAAGTTCGACAGCCTTTAAGATGTGTCTGGATGAGATATTGGGACAGCTTAGTTACTATTAAGCTAAACAAGTGAGTCTGATAGACTAAATGCTCTCCTCTCTTTTGTCAAATTTCTTATGTTCTTCTAATGTTTAAGTAGCACACTTTTTATACAAAACTTAGAAACTTTATCAAAGGAACATGTTGAACTCCTCTAATCATCCATTAATTTCTATACTTGTTACTAATGATGAATATATTTTTGGTACTTTGAGGTGCGCACCATTAAACAATTTTAGGCAGCTACGGGAATGGGACCTCTCATTTTGAATTTTACAGAAGGAGATGAATTTTGCAATTCATAATATACATTTGTCTTCATTCTGTAAAAAACATGGCATAACTAAGCTTAAAGTCGTATATTGCACATACTTATCTCGACTACAATTCTGTAAATTCAATCCAGGACAGGATCGTAACTGCAAATGATGCAACACTGGATGAAACAGATTGAAATGAAGATCTGTTATGATAGTCCATACTATTTTGCTTGCAAAGCAACTTCACATCTCTACTGGAAGATCTTAACTCAGCCTCCATGAATAATTTGGAAAGTTTTTTATTTTTGAAAACTACAAAAACATTTTCCTAACAAAGAACATTCCAAAACTTCTTCAGAATTTTACAAGCAATTAACACTTTTCTAAAATAATCTTAAATGTTTTTTCAATTATACCTGAAGGACTAACCCATCCTAGGCTTTTTGTTCATATAGTAGCCTACTTAAGTGGATTATGAATTTGTATCATTTAATTTTAAACATGATTGTTTGGAAGTTTGCACAGATTGTATTCTTGATTGAATGGTGTTTTTTATTGTAATGTGACCTCAATAAGCTAAAAATAATAATAATACAATGTATGGGTTTAGTTTGCCATGCCTGCTTCTTCAGAGCTCTTATAAATGCTTTTGCACTTTCACATCTTTACAAATTCATTGGTAACAAAACACTTGCCCAACATTTAGACATAACCCAGTAGCTATTCAATGTCAGAAGAGAAGCTTCAAGCTCAGCTGAAGGTTAATGACTTATGTCAGATATGACTTTTTAACAGGTAATTAATACAATTCATTTAAATGTCACAACTGGAGTGTAGGTGGCTAGGTACGATAACATGTGTGTGATGTACTTCCAAGTGAATTAGAACTGCTGAACATTACTTTTGATTTCATTTTCTTTGAAAAGAAAAGACAAAAAATAACATTAATGTTCTTCCTCCTGAGGGATAATCTCATTAACAAGCTTTTCATGCTCTTCAGCTCATTATTCACTTCCACTTGTTTTAGGATATATGATATGCTAATTGATAGCTGCAAGTAATTAAAGTTTTTTTCTTAATTCTCAAGCTTACTACATCATGTTGTTTCAAGAAATTATTTAATTTGTTTTTAATATAAAAGTTAGAGCATAAAATGTATCCATTGCTAGTTACATTTAAATTTCAGATGTTCAAGCAGTTTTTTCCATGCACTAGTGTATGTAAGTATATAGCATAGGACAGCACCTAACATGTTATCTTCTTTATAAAATATAACCATGCAATGTTTCCCAAATATTTTTAATTTTATAAAGTCTCTGGGTTCCCATTGTTAGACAAAATTAGGCTCTTTATCCTTCATGAACATATACAGTATGTCTATTTATTAGCTATCTATCCACATTCTAACCCACCTCAATTCAAAAGTCTTGCTCACTGCTGAAGTTTGTCCTTGGGTACAAGAATGATCCAAATCTGGATTGCAGTTCACACTCCTGCACACACTGTGTCTACTGTTTGGTCACTCATGCCAAACCTTTATACGACATTAAGAAAGTTTTAGCAGCTTTGGAGTTAAGGGAAGAAGCCCATGTGAGAATAGGAAAAACTTATAGATTTCTCACAGGCCATCAAATAAGCTTATGTCCCTGGATCTGCAAGGCATTATTGTCAACATTCTGTCCACAGTTAATTATAGTTAATGATGTGGCTTGTTTGAATCACTAAAATGTTCAGGTAAGGCACACTTATTCTATATCAAACAGTGCTCATATACTTAATTTATGATAAGTGAATATATATGCTTCTAAATGTGTATAAATTAGACTTGTTAAAGAATGTGTATACAAAATCATTAACCTAGTCATCAAACTGATATAGACCTTGACTTGGAGTTGGTTTCAAGCAATGGCCATTGGAGATGATGTTCTCCTGGCAGCAGTGTTATTTAGCTTTTATATTATCTATCTGAGATATTCTGTATTAAATCAACCTGAGAGGATTCAATTACAAGTATATTAAAAACATAAGCATTAGACCAAAGGGTCAGAAAGAGAAGGAAAATGTAGCAAAAGTTTCATCAAAGTATAAGCCAGTCATGATACAACCTGCTACGGACAGCTAGAAATGACAGGCTAAGGAATGGATCGGCTAGGACCTCACAATGAAGCACCTGCTCCAGCCAACAGCAAATGTGGAAGTGAAGCTGCGAGTGAAATGAGCAATGAGAAATCGCTGCCCTCGGGTGGCATATGTGAACTGAGCATGGCCTCTGTCAACTACTACCAACACTAGCTGTGAGCCAACAGCATCAAATCCAACGGGATATGAAACTCTGCCTTCAGAGTACAGAAAAGATGGAAACAAACTGCATGAGCTGAAGGTATTAATTACTGCACTTGGGGTAAAAATGAATGATGTAAAGTGGGAAATAAAGGAAGATATAAAGAAGGATTTAGCAGGAACACAACAGAATATACAAGCTGCCTCATGATATAAAAGACCAGGAGATACATTTAAGCAGTAACTTTAATGTAAACTTAAAAGAAAAAATAACTACCGTAGATACTCAAGTATAAGTCGAAAAATGTATGCCTTAAAATTCATTCAAAAACACAAGGTCGACTTATCCACGGGGCAACACTAATTTCATTAAATAATTCTTTAAACTGTGAAATACCGCACTTGAATTTGAGCATTAGCTTTTGCAGGTTTTGGATAACAAACATACCATTAGCTGCCAGTAGATGGTGGTAACCAGAAACATACAGTATTTCAGACCATAAGGTGCACCAGATTTTAAAGCGCAATATCAATGAATGGGTCTCGATCCCGCTGTCATAAGTATCTTCGTTTGTTACATATGAAATAAACGGATTGGTACCAGAGGTGTGCGGTCGAATCGCCGAGTAATACTCTTCACAAAACAGTTCAGGCTTTATAGCGAACAAGTCTGCATGTTCTCGGAGTTCGGTCCACGCCGCCTGTACGAAAGGGTTACAATGTTGCTCGTGTTCGCGTCCAACAATCCCATCCTCAACACTTTTCTCCCAGTTTACTAGTGGAAAACGGTGGGACATAGTTTCCTCTTGCGTGGGCCATGTCCTAAAGGGGTTGGTGCTAATTGCAGTGGCTTTGGAAAACTCTGCTTCCAGGTCAGCGTTTACCCCTAGTTTTGTCGCCATTCACAGTTTCCTAGTTACACACTCCACCGAGAGAATGCACCAATTTTCTTTCAGTTTTACAAGCTTCGTGTCACTCACTAGTGCTGGCAGGAATAATCCCGGACGAGCCCCCAGTGTTACCTTTCCTGCCTGTCTCCGGACCGTGGTCGGGGTGACGCAGGGGAGCTTCTCCTTCTTCGTGTCCAGTGGTGTGAAGCTCCAGGGCCAGAGCAACGTGCTCTGGGGTAAAACCCTGTCCCTGAGTTCCCTTCTCCTAATTTACAGCAGGGAGTGACACACAAGGCTTGACTGCTCAATGGTTGACTTTATTATCTCCTTCTTTTTAAGGTGCCTGTTTTAGCTTAACAGAGACCAAAAACACAAGAGCCCCACCACACCGTCAACAAACACTCAATCCCAAAACTCCACCCCAAAACCCCGACAACTCCACCCACATCCCACATTCAGTATAATTGGGATGTCAAGCTGCTATTTTAAGCTCTGATCTCAACAAGAGTCAGACTTTGAAGGATTTGAAGAAGACACTTAGGGCCACTTTATTATATGCGAGGGATTTGAATACGAATTTAATTGAAATATTCTAACTGTAAGTAAATGAATAAAAATGTTTTTGGAGTTTTAATTTTGGCTTATTAAAATTCTTCAAAGATTAAAATGTTGAAAGTCTGGGCCCAGGTACATTGGGTATAATTGTGAAATTCAAAGAATTTGATAGGCTGTCAAGCTTTACCCTCGACTTATACGCGGGTCATAACAAATTTCATAATTTTCGGCTTAAACAATACACTCGACTTATCTGCGAGGTCGAATAATAGGCGAGTATCTACAGTAATAAATACTGCCAATCCAATTTTTGGACATGAAATTCGATTCTAGGGATTAATATACCGAGAAGATTCAAATTTGTAAAAAATAAAGTGTTAACCATAAGACGTACATAGATAAAAAAAATAAATACAAAATATAGCTTCCCAGGTCCATGATAAATCGTGTACTGTTTGCCTAGTGCTTAAATCTATTTGCAGAAGAGTATCATCTGTATAAAGATATTAAAGAAGAAACAATATCATCGATATATACTGGATCCAAAATTGAACCTATAGTAATTGGCCGATTAAGTTTAAGTGAGCATTACTAATTTTCTCCCCTAATACATTTCTTTAACCTAAAAATTAAAGCTTATAATAGACCTAGTAGGCCCTAACACTCACATATAGTGGAGGTTCCATAATGCTATGAGTTTTTTTATTTTTTGCAGCATCTAGTATTGAGGAGTTTTAAGTGCATGCATGGCATTATAAAATCTGAAGATTATCAAGGCATTTTTGAAACTGCAATTTGATACAATGTGTTGTAAGTGGTCAGTAATAAGTGCTAGTCTGAAAAGCACCAAAAATCTATGGTGAGATCTGTTTCAAATTTACTTTAAAAGAAACGGTTAAGTTGCAGGGGTGCCACCATATTTGGTTCCAACTGCTTAAACATATACAGTTTATGTTCTCTTAAATCCTTTTTTTAGTTATATTAGCAATGTAATAAGTCAGAAAATTTGCTAATAATACTCATGCAACTTTTGTTGAAACTCATTTTATTTTAAAGTTAATGTTTAAGTGACAAAGGGTTATACAGCAGTAGTACACAGCTTATAGGTATTTTCTGGACTTCATTTTTTTAAATCATTTTGGTGATTTATTCAAAAACATTTTCACAACATCATGCTTTTATTATACAGTGTTCTTGCAGATCATTAAAAGACCAGTAACATGTCTGTAGCATTAGAAGATGGACTTTTAAAAAAAAATACCTTATCAATCATCCATCCATCCATTATCCAACCCGCTATATCCTAACTACAGGGTCATGGGGGTCTGCTGGAGCCAATCCCAGCCAACACAGGACGCAAGGCAGGAAACAAACCCCAGGCAGGGTGCCAGCCCACCGCAGCTTGTCAATCATTGTGGCTGTGTTTTATGTCAGTTTTTGTTAAGAACTGGAAAGTCTGACAAAATGTTTTTTGTTTGTTTTGGATATGTTTTTTCTGATCATCTATTGTGAATATTTTTAAAGGTTTTGTTCAAGGAACATAAGCTTATGTGTTTGTTGGATTAAATTTTTACTTTCAGAAATGTCTTAACATTTTTTATTTCATTTTAATTGCATTAAACTGTCATTTTAGAATCTAAGCGTTTTGCTGGTAAATTTCTAGGACTCGCTGCACTGTTGCTAAGCAACTCCTCCCAAAACCATGCGTCACATCACAAAGGCTCCACTATAAACCTTAACACAATGAGTCATCTCTCTGTCAAAGATTACAGATTATAACCTTGAACACCAGAATACCCAATACTATGAGCTCAACAACTTATAGATTCTGACTTCTTGATTCAGTTCAGTCTTAGCGTTTTGTTTTGTTTTTTTTGATATTCTTAGTTTTGGTAAGGACGCTTGAAAATTCTTCTTTTGAGTTTGCCTCTGATCTAGCCCAGTGGATTTAGTTTTTCATAGCAATATTTCAATATTCTAATTTGCAGTTTTAGTTCCAGTTTCTTGAAAACATCTCCCAGTCTGTGTTTAGCAACATCATCATGGTGGCTCACAATCCAGTGAAGAGGACACCTGGAATAAAACAAGCAGACAGAACGTTTCTGCGCTTTGGTCCAGCTGAGCTGCTTTGAGAATTTGTGACTGACATGGCAATCTTTCTCTCAACCTGCAATCAGCTAATTGTTTAAAGTACGGTTTACCACTCTACAATGTGAAAATGACATAGAAATTGCTGTATAACCTTTAATATAAAAATTTTGGAGCTATCAAATACAATAATAATTAGCGTCATGTTTTTTAGGAATACGTATTAATACTTTACGTATTTTAAGGTTCAGTCTGTGTCTTAGATTTTGATTTATGGCTTAAATTCTGACTTCCTTCACAAAGCAAAAAGAATCAATAGTTGAATGCCTAAAGGAAGAAAAGCAATGGTTTACTTTTCCCACAGTGTTGGCAATTTAGATATCCATTACTGTTCTTCTTTATTTCTTTTTCCTTTTTTGGTCAAGACAATTAATTAAGGCGAATTGAGTTCGTTCAAAGAAATGTTTAGGTTGAAATGAAATATTACATCTTTGATGAATACATACAGTATATACGTATAAATAGACTATATGGACCAGATAGTAGTGAAAAGTCAAGCAAAATGACACCTTTTATTGGCTTACTAAAAAGATTACAAATGGAAGCTTTCGAGGCAAATCAGGCACCTTCTTCAGGCAAGTTACCCCGCTCAACAAAGCCTGACCATATCCACACTCTTCTGGCTTCACCTTTTCTGCTCTTCTGATGATAAAAACAAGCAATGACTGGAGGACATCATCATTGACCAACAGTTGCCAGAAGGAACTCCATGGTGTTGACCCTTACACTGCTTTATACATGAGAGGAGTAAACCTCACCTTTTTTCTCCGTCCATTTTATTTGGACTATTTATTTTTTTCCCCTGCAAAGTTTAAACCCCAATTATTTATATTTCCCAGTGAAAAAAAACACTAAAGACCAAAAAGAACATGCAATCGGTACTCAGTCAGGGTCTGTACTGGAAATGAAACTGTAGTTGTCTATTTAGTTAACATTTCGACTCTTTTCTTAAATATATCTACTGTATGTTTTTAGTAAATTAATTATTTGTGCAATTTTCAGCATAACTTTTGACAGTGATGCAACTGCATGGCCATATTATTCTGCAAGAAACTGGAAAGAAAAGAAAATAAGATTAAACATGAGCCAAAAAGTAGCAAGATTCATAACCAGGAAGTCAGAAACACAGTCATTGAACCAAGAGTTTGAACTCAAAATCATAGTAAATATTGCAATTTGCAATTGAGATGAAAAGAAAGTGTTTATTGTGACCTTTATGCCCACAACTCTGTGATGTTACCAGACATAAACCTACAGGTAGATTACCTACCAATGTGGCCACAGCCAGCCAACAAAATGGCAGAACACAATATAAACAGAATGGCGCTCTAAATACATCTTTTTAACATTTTCTGGATGGAAACTATCATTTGAATCCTTGGCATTACAAAACCCTAAACATCTTTATATGTCTTTATAAAACACCTTTGTAAAGGTACAAAGAGAAACAAAAAAAATGCAAATCATAACAATCAAAACACATATTTTGGTTTAATTCACAAGCAACAACATCTAATGTGGTCTTGTCATGAACACAGCCATATTGGTTACAGTTGCTATGTCCATTTTTAATGCAACGTTATGATGTCAGCCATCATTTATAAGACAGTGCTGCCCAGTTGACTGTGTTCTAGTTTTCATCAAAAACTCTGTATCGACACCATTTGAATTTTCCAGAACAGTTCAGAGCAAAGAATCCAAGTTAGTGTTATGTGTTTTGCAATGTTTTTTCTGATTTGTTCCTAGCAATAATAGGGTTGTGTGGTACACAGTGTGGCCACCAACTCCACAAACTCGACACAGAAGGAAACTAGGCAAATGTAGGGCACAACACATTTTTTATTTAACTGTGGGAAACACTTTCAGTCGTTTCCCACCTGCATAGTCCAGTATGCACCAAGCGCAATAAATAAATACAGCACTTGACTTTGTCTTCCTTCTCTCTTTCTATCTTCACTCCTCCTCCAGCAAGTCTCATTCCTTCTCCTTCCAACTCTGGGTCTTCAAAAGAAGTGAGGCGGTCAGTTTTAAGCTGCACCTGTGAGCACTTCAGGTTTCCCATCAGCATTTCCTGTAAGTACGTTCAGGTGTGGTGGAAGCCCAAGGTAGAGCTCTGCAGCTTCTCTTGGTGACCCCTATGGAACCCAACAGAACTGTCAAATTTTGACTTCCATGGAGCCCTTGTGAACCCAAGGCACTGCTGCAGCCAAGGGGGGCTGCCATCTACCACTCCGGGGGAGGCAGTGTCCTGTGCATATCTACTCTCCTGCTCCTTCCTTTACAACAGCCTCCTGGTCTGTCACAGCAATTAAAAATGAGAAACTGGTAGAAATTTGTATTTTTATTATGGTAGAGAGTATCAGGAAGCCACCTTTGTTAATTGTCCTTCTGATACAACACGGCATATCCGGCACAACTGTAAAAATAAAAAAGAAGACAAAGACAGTGTGGCCAAGGCAGCCTCAGATCCACACAACAAACAAAATGCAAAGCTGGTTAAAAAATAATCGTGCTTAGTTCACACAGGCTGCAACTTGCTATATCTACTTTGTAAATTTGAACGTTCACATACAATTAAGTAATGTATAGCGTACATGTTCTAAAACTGATAGTATGTTTCAGTGATTGAATTTATATAAATACATACTGTATGCATTGCAGAAAATGCATGCTATAATAATAATCGTTGACAGCAGAATCTTTCGGCAGTAGAGCTCCAGCTATCTTTTTTTTATTAATGTTAAAATTTGAATTTTGTGTTATTATTGTAGCTACTTGACCTGTGAGAGACACTGCAGGGGGCCGACTTTCTTTGCTGTCCATCGCACCTCCTTTTAAGCAACTTCAGCACAGCAGGTCGGATCCACGTAAGAAAAGAAGATAGTAAATGTAGAGAGAAAGCTTGTGAGGACAGTGATACACCTTAAAGAGGAAGAGACAGAGCAGCGTCTCCCGAAGCTAACGGCAAGAGTTGATCAAGCTCCTTCCGTAAAGTGACAATTAACAGTCCATTCAAGGTGTGTTAAATAGCCACTTGTGTCTGTGTGTCAGTCCTTCCTCCATGGTACCTCGGGTGGTTACATTATATTTTGTATGCCATGATAACACAACATTACATTTTTGTTCTTGTCAAAACTTAAAACTATTACTTTTTGAAAGGGTCAGTTCAAACTCATGTGTGGGTATCACACTGTCCATCAATGTGCTTTCTGCAGAATACATATGTGTGCATTTTACAAATGTTATACAACTGAGTAACTAAAAATAATATATAGATATGAAAAATTAGAAGAATCAAGTACTCCAAACTGATGACAATTATTCTGTGCTGCCAACAGAAAATAAATTTGTAATGTGATTTAATGTATTCATGCAGATACTTTCCACAGTCTATGATACTAATAATAACGTAGCCCTGGATTAATCATTAAGTAAAATAAGCACATACTTACAAAGTAGGAGAAAACTTTAAGTATAAATAAAGTTAAAAGTAAATAACAAAAAGCAATAGTTTTGATCCGTGTGTGTTAAAATGCTATATACTGTATCTTCCAGGTTAGAAAGCAATGGAATGGAAGATGTTTAGTTTATAGAATAACTAATATTTCTTCATTAGAATACCTTTTTTGAAAAAAAAAAATTCCCACCAACATTGATTTCTGCAGAAGAAGGATTTTGAAAATAAAACAGTATGCTCTCAAGATCATTTAATTTCAGTAATGTGACAAGTATGAAAGTTCTCTTTAGCTGGCTGGATTGTAGGGCTTATTTTGATAACAACTGTCAAGGTTCTGTATTCTCTGTATTCAGTCAATGTAAACGTAGATGTACATTTTCTTTGGTTTGTCTTTATATAAATTTTCTTCATGTTCAGAAAGATATTTTGAAAGGCAATATTAAAGTCTAGTTAGGCTTCTTTGTTTTTGTTCAATTGGAAACCAAAGAAATTAGGAAAAATAGCTCTTGGAATACTTATTTTTTA